>NW_010233635.1:0-10133 GCF_000690775.1 Eurypyga helias
CCCATTGGAGCAAGTGAAGCTCTGAGGGAGCCAGCAACCTCTGAAAGCAAGGACTAGGACTACACCAAACCTCTGAGGATCCACAGGATGAGGTTTACCTGTGTGTTTTCTCACTCGAGAAGCTGCTGCTAAACACACTGAGGGGCATCAGACCTTTGGTAGACTCAGAAAACCTTTCTTGCTTCATTAAGGGTGAGGGCAACAGTACCATGTTTCAGAAATTCCTCCAGATTAATTCCAAAGCTGCCTTTCCCCCTGTGCAGAAACACGGCGTGCAGGGAGCATTCTGCCATAAAGAAAATGAACTGAAATCCTATACCACACGGACTGGCATGTAGGTGGATGCTACCTTGTTTAATGCATATTGCTTCATTGCCAAGAGATCAGCTAGAACATATGTACCAAATCATCACTTTCCTGGCGCCAACTGTGAAGCTGCTTCTCATTCCTCTAGGGGACATAACCAGAACAAAATTAGTGCAACTCTTTTCCTGCACTGAGTACCCTTCCAGCCCACTCCTTCCCTCAGCTCGCGTAGTCCAGCTCCAAGGAGCGTGCCCCTCTTAACTTGGACCCGAAAACTCAAAGGAGCAAATCCACAGCCAGAGTGTGAGCTCTGGCTCCTGGTCCTCAGCTTGCAAAAGAAATCTGAAGCTCAGGGCACTCTGGGGAACACCCTCGCGTTCTGCACGCCCTGGGAAAGCATCACAAGGTCACTCATACGCTGCAGGCAGGGCTACGTTTGCACCAACGAAACAAAAATCTAGTCTTACATGAGAGGATTCACTTCACCTTTTAAACCAAACCAAGGTAAATTCGCTTTAATTTACCCCAGACATCCTACTAGCCTGCAACACTGAGTAACACTGAACTGTCTTCTCACCACTTTCAGATTAAATTACAATTCTGTAGAAATGAAGATGGTAACTACAGGGCTAAGAATGACGAAAAAGTTCCAAGCACTGAGAGGGGCTGTGTTATTCTGAAAAACTCCCCAACTCCATTTACGACAGGGATGCCCCATCCCTGGGAGTGTCCAAGGCCAGGCTGGATGAGGCTTGGAGCAACTTGGTCTATGGAAGGTGTTCCTGCCCATGGCAGGGGGTGGGACTGGGGGGGCTTCAAGGTCCCTTCCAACCCAAACCATTCTATGATTCTATGACATTCAGGAATTCCATAACTGATTCACTGAAATTAGGATGAAAGCAAAAGTTTAAGGAACTCTTGAGGAACCACGAAGTGACTGTACATCCATGTTTCTCACCTATAAACCCGGTTCTGTTACTACAAAATCTTGCCTGCCTTTCCCGATGATGGATATAACAAACATATAATTTTCCTCAGAGGCAAAGCAAAAATTAAAAATGCATTAATTCACCCAAACTTGAGATCTGGAATGCAGCCGTTTTGTTTTGTTCTATTATTAAAAAAAAGAAAGTTTAAACAAGATGAAAATTTCGTATGAAACACAATCCTGAAACTCCTAGGGTCTACTACAACCCTTGGACAAAAATCAAATATATTTTATCCAAAGTGTGGCACCAGCTTCTATCAAAAAATTATATGTTCAGTCACAAATGGTTATTGTAAAATCTTTATTAACCTAAGTGCATATAAAAATTGTGAATTCTTAATACAAAGCAGTATTTGACTTTTAAATTTCATTTTAAGCTTGCCCTGTTCACTTGGAATGTGATTACAGAGTAAATTAAAAAGTAATCACATGTGAATTACATTTCCTCATGAATGTAATGACTTCAGGAGACTGATTAATGTTAAGCAGTGCCTGTCCTACCTCATGCATACCTTCCCAGGTGAGATGTGCAAGATAGCTGTCGTGAGTTGATTTAATTTCCTTTCTCTGGTAGTCCAGTGAGAAATGCTGAACAGAAACCAATTCAGCGCGTTCATTAGACCTGTATATGTTCTCCTCTTTTGTCCATCCAAGCACCATCTGCAAAACGCTATCAGTGTCAGCTTATGACTGTGAGCAAGACCCAAGAGACTCAGCTTATCCTGCACACTGCATTCCAGCCAGGAAAACTCTTTACATCTAGACAGAACAACTCAGCTGGTGCATGGAGCAAGAGATACATAGGTGTCAGCGTATTAAAGGCTGATGTAAAACCAGACCTCAACAGTAAAGTAGGAAATAGGCCCGTCTGGGAAAACACACCCCCCCCAAGTTTATATTAAAGATAATATGTACAGAAAACATGCCTAACATATTTCTTGGAAAATACAAATGTCCAAATAAAAAAGTATTAAATTAAAACTCACAATACTACAGGAATAATTTATTATCTATGAGTAAAATTTGTTTCTCTAACACAACAGTCACAGTGTGGCCCCACTCAAACGTAGTTTCCAAAGTACTATTTTTAATTTAAATAACCAGAAAGAACCTCAGCCTTATCCTCAGTTTGTTCAGATCAGTTCTCCATACACCTCCCTCCTCCTCTTTCCCAGGGACTTATATCCCTCTTCTATTCCTGACTTCAATAACAAACAGGAACCCACTTAATGTCACGGCTCAAGTGAGCCACGAGAAATACATCTGCCTCTCTGCATGGGTTTGTATGCTTCTATACATGGTGTTATTCAGATAATCCGATTTCTGGGCCCTTTGTAAGCAAAACATCCCCCAAGATACAAACAGAAGGGTGTTTAAGGCTGATGAGAAGAGGTGAATGCAGAATGTTCTCTGCAGAGAGGAGAGGAAGGTGTCTCCAAAGGAACCAACCCCACATACCCCATCACTGCTCCCAGATGCTGATCCCGATGATCTGCCAGCCCTAGACATCGTGATAGGCAGCAGTATGAACGAGTTTTTGAGACGAATATGTGGAGACCAGCATTTACTTCTCACTTGATTTCCTCTGCCAGGAAGGAAAATAAACGCAGCACAGACCCCACAGCGATTTCAGACCAACCTTGCAGGAGGTAAAAGGCTAAAGTATTTATTCTGCAGCTCGATTCAGCCTTGTAAACACTGAACACAAAAGAGGGTCTAATTGTTCCAGAGCACAGTTCGTTTCTGCTGGCAAAGGGACTGTTTCGAATTCTAAGTACGTTGTAGTGGCAGCACGACAATAATTTCCAGCATCTTAACGAGGCTTTTTACAATTACATATATATATATGTATGTACATTCCTTTCCATTACCTCCTGTTGTCACTTTCCATTATTTGTGCATCCTCAGCAGTAAGGCTTTGTTTCTTACTGATTTTCCTCGCCCCCAGGCCCCCTCCATCTCCACCCAGCAGCACTCCTAACCCAACCCAGCCCAACCCTTCTGCGGAGCTCCCCCAGCCTCACACCACGGACGGCTCTGCAGCAGCACGTTCCCTTCCAGCATCCAGCTGTGTCCAGACAATTCTCATTTTGGACTTGTTAGATGGCAAATGCCCTGTTTGAAACTCGAAACAGCAACAAATAAAAACTGCAAACTGGACTATCTCCTGATAGGAATAAAAATTCCTGCAAGTAATCAATTTACAATCTATTTTTATACGTGAAAGTTCAAAATATCTAAATCATGTGCTTAAGAAGAAAAGGTTACCTGTAACAACAGGTGTGAGCATGAATAGAAGTATTTTCTCAAAAATTTACATACTGTGTAACATCATGCTCATGTTCCAGCCCATGAGATTACTGCTTTAAACGTTCCTCTTGACAGCCACTGCTACCTTCCCTTCCCTGAGAAGGGAACAATCACACCATTCTTCAGACAGCAAATGACAGTGCTCTCCTCCTACCTGCTTCTTTTTTTATTTCCTTGGACATCACGGATCTCAAGAGACTATGCATCAAGACAGCAAGAGATACTACTGCCCCAGCTATCACTCTCTCTTACACAACTGAAAATTAATTGACATTAATTCATGTGTTGAGAGTTGTACAGGAGCTGTTGTTTACAAACAGCAGCCATGGTTGAATGGTTACAGATAAGTAATTAATTTAGAAAAAGGGTATTGTAAAATAAGAATCCAACACAATCTCAGCAGGTGTCACTGTAGTCAGAAGAACACATCAGAGCAAAAACGCTGAATATTTTGACTGCACCGGCATTACCTGTCCTGCATAAAGGAAATCTTTTTTCTATTCACCTGGCCTCTTCCAGCTGTAAACATATTTGTAATCACAAATATGCAATTCAGAGCTTGACTTAAGTTAGTTGTTTACTGGAATAAAGATTCAGAGTGCAAGCACAGTATTTCTCTGTCCAGAATGAGATTCCTTCCGCACATACTGCCTGTAATGAGTATTACCATTGAGACATTTTTCTGCAAAATGTGTTTCCTGAATTATAAATGAAAATAAAATGAAACATCTCGCTTGGCACAGGTTCCTGAGGTATGCACCCACTGCCATTTTTCAGGGCAGGATATTTTCAGAAGCAATGCAGTGAAGGGAACAGGATGTTAGTGTGGCTGTCAGGATGCCCGAGCCTATTTGAGCTCTGCCATTCATGTGCCATATCTCTTTTCCAAATGACATCTTACCTCCCTGCCCCGTCCTCCTGCCATATTTGCTTCTCATACTTCATCCCAGGATCTTGTAAATCACTCACTTTGTGCAGCGTGTAACTCAGTGGAGTTCCAGCTTTGATTTGGACCCAAGAGAGCACACTCACAACCCGGATGGAGGTGGGGACGCACATGCACCAAATCTCACCGTGCTGGCACTGCACCTCTGTGCAACACCCTGTCTCCCCCTCTGCAGCCAGTAAGCTTGACTCTGCCTAGTCCAGCCTATGAGGTTTGGTTCAATCCTGTTTCTTACTGACCTACTGTCTCTCCTTCCTCACACATTATACGAAGTTCATAAAGCAAAACAAACACCTCGATGAGCTTAGCATTTCTCTGCTGTCAGCACTTTATACACAAAATACAAAACTACTAGGAGCTTAATATTAACTGCTGTGGCAGAGCTGTAAGGCAGATAGGGCAGCTAAGGGCAGTGCCCGTATGAATTTTTTCAGCCCTATAATAGATTTTCTCAGTTAGAAATTACGTACTGCAAAACTGGTAGTACAATCAGCCCCCGAACTAAGCCACTTCAGAAATCATAAGGCAGCCTGGGGAAAGCTTTAAGAATAGAAAGTCTAAAATTTGATCAAGTGCTCTACTGACTGTTTTCCATTCCTTTTTGAAAGGGAACAAACAAGAGAGAGGATTTGAAAACACAAGGGATACATTTGTGGACCCACTTCCTCTCACATAAGGCAGCAGCACAAAGAAAGGGGAAAAACCAAAAGGGTGCCACCACCTTTCTGAGCAACATAGCACGAGCACCGCTAAGACATAACCATTCTCTGCTTGGCGAGAGCTGCCCAGCTCCCAGCACTACCCAGTGCAGAAGACTACTCATGCCCTAACGGAACCAGTTCAGCTGCCGACTAAACCTGATTCCCGATGGGCATTTTTTGCTTCCTGACTGTCTCCAAAAAAAATCCCACCCCTGGTGCTCCATTCCTTAACAGCTTGGAAACTCAGGTTGCAGGCCAGAAGGGCAAAAAGACCGTGCTCCGGCTACTGCAGTGGATTTGCAGCTTGGCATACCAGAAGAAAGTTTAACCCCGAGGGACTTTCTGAGGAAGGTGAAGGAGCTAAAGGGAATCAGTATCTCCTCAACAAAGCCATCGCATTGCTGTGGAGCCCCGTAACACTGCACGCACGGCTGCACCATGGCAGCGCAGCGGTTACAGTCTTCTGCGCCAAGTTTGAAAAGTCCCCAAGTGACGGGCAAAACCGTTCCTGTAAGCACCCTTCACCTTGAAAAACTTCTTTGACTGGTAGCAAAGGACAACAAGAAACCACTACATCTTAAGTGCCTGTGCTCAGCATGTAGAAGAACAAAACTTATTAAGCAGGAAACATGCAGAAAGAAAGAAAAAATTAAAAAAAAAAAAAGCCAGTATACCTTTTAAAAGTAGCAACACTCATTTGGGATGAAGAAAGCCCAACTTCAAATCCCCACGCTCTTTCTTGCAGTGGCTTGAATCTGGTTCATGCCAAATGAACGCCCTAAGCACTCAGTAACTTTGAAGTGCAGCAGGTTACTCACTCTCCTATTTTGTAAAACCTTTCAAAAGATCTTTTCATTCCGGTGAAAATGAAGCTGAGTTCACAGCATCATGTTTTTGTACACCTTGGAATTGCTGTCTTCCAGCCAGCCATATTAGCATTCCTCAAGATTTCATTCAAAAATCAGTGAAACTGCCTTCAATCTTCTCAAAAACCTTAAAGGCAATTTAGGATTCATTTTCTTAGAGGCCTTGATCTACAGTATTCAAATGTGGATTGATTCATTAGGGTGTTAGGTAAATATTTCATTAATAACTAACTTTATCTCAGCATTCTGCCATTACCACCTATTGTAAGAAGCCAAGCTAATACAGAAAACCAAGGATTTTCAAGGAGGAAATGAAAGCTTGTTGTTTTTCTGACTAGCCTTGGAGTCCCATTGTCTCGTAAAGACAATAGTTAAATCCCCAGTAGTTACAGCTGAAGAAACAGTCTGTCTGATGTGTTGATTTTTTTCCCTGACTTGCACAGTTAGGCCTCTCACCACATTAATGCTAAAGGGCAGCAGTGAAAGGCACAGCAGTAATTGCTTCAAGTGGCACCACAACCTTTAGGCATCATTAAGTCCAGCTAGCTTTTGAAGGTAACAATTATACCCTTACACTATGTAATTTTAAGACAATTGCCTGAAATACCAATTCACATCTTGTATTCTTTGTGTTACTAATAAAATAAATAAAATATACTCCACTACTAAGAGTATTAAGAGGTACATTTTCTTCTTGACAGAGATATAAAACTGTCATTAATAAGTTATAAAAGAAGATTATAGTCCTAACTGTAGCTATCCTTTCCACTTCTGACATGTCAAATTAATCTTTGCTTACACCATTACATGAACTAGACACAGGATGAAAATGCATGCCTCTGTAAAAGACTCTGCAAGACCTCTGCAATCCTCAATTTCCATCGTAAGTGCTGAGAGAACATAGACCTCCCTGCTGCTACGATTCGTGAAAGACCCAGATATTCCTGTGATTATTCACAACATACCCTCCCAAAACCGCCAGCAAGATGGACAAAGCAGTACAAGCATCACCTGCATGGGTTGAATTTTATCTACCAAGGAAAACTACCAACAGAATATATATTATGTATATTGCTACTCAGAGCTGGCCATCCATGATCCGGATGAAAAACCCACACAGAACTTGAACCGCCTTACAAGCCACACAGCAGACTTTAAACCACTGACTACTCATGATACAGGCCCAATCTTCACTTCTCCATGAGAACCGCTTCAAACAAAGTTGGACTGTCTAATTTTAAGTTTAAAAAAGAAAGATGAATAACATTCACACCGTTTAAGCAAAGATTGCCAGATGACATCTTTTAGGAAAAAGGCCCAAATTAGTCCTGTCAGCTTCCTTTTATACACTTTTGTTGTAGTGATAAGAGGGGCAACAGTCACGTTTTACAAGTCAGCCGCAGAGGTGTTCAGAGGACCTGAGCAGAGGCTCCAAAGGAGAACAAACGCAGAGACCGTTCAGCACAATTAATCCCCAGAGCGTCCAGCCACAGCTACATAACCTGAGTTCTTCTGTAAATACAGTGTAAATCACAGGAATTTGGGTAGTGAGGGAAGGAAGATGAAGTGAGAATGCTGTCTCACTGCAAGTCTGAAACTGCACTGCTCCACTGGCCCTCGTTTGGCACAAGAAACTCAGTTTTTTCTGACTGTGCACTGGTTGGTAGGTAAAGTAAGTGAGAATGCACTGTATCTCTATGTGTGTTTTTAAAACATCACATTTCTCCACATAAGGAGGAGAATGATGTCATCAAACACACCCCTGAGGTTTCAAGTTGGTCTGACTGCATCCAAAAGAACCCTGCACCTCTCGTTAGAAAAAACCAATGTGGTAAGCGTGTATGAATGCATCACACCACTGAAATCCGTGGGAGTTTTTCTAGCACTGAATTTCCTGCTGCCATCACATGGCCCTTTGGCAGGGTTCAACAGCATTTGCCAAAGCCAGCCCCTGAAAAGCAGGCATACTTTACAGGTTACAGGTATAGGAACGCACACGTGCACATGCTACTGAACTACAGCTGTTAAAATTAGACATTCAGAGAGTATAGATTCCACCTGATCAATCATTCACAATGTATTTACCTTTAATCTGCATAAAGGATATGATGAGAAAGCCAAATATGTCACTGTGAAGATGTGCTAAGCCAACAAAATTCAGAATGCTTTGGGCAACCCCCTAACCTTATTAAGCATTTCAATCACATTTTTGTAGGGGCAGCCACATAATGTGTGCCCAGTGCTGGAAACCTGACAGGTTTTTTTTGGTGGCTCGCTAAATGTGAACTGAGCCCAGGGTGCCCTGCAATCACTCGGTTTTATTTGTATACTCACTTTTAAAAAATCAGGTGTTATCTTGGAGTGAAAGTCAAAATCTGAAAGGGTAGCACAGAAACCTACTGACCTAAGTCTATTTAAATAAGTTATCTAAAGTCATAAGAGGATAACAACTACAGTCTTCACTTAGATAACATTTTTCAACTTGGACCACTATAGACCTTTCTCAGTTGGTCCTCTTCAGGCATTTCGAAGTACCTTGAAAACTGACACAGAGCCTTAAAATTCTTTAGGCAAAAAACCCCTCAACGGGTTCCTTAGAAACAGCACAGCAGACACCAGCCATGAAACAACCTCCTGGACACCCACCCTCCATGTTACACTACAGATGTGGAAAAGCCAACACAATAAGCAACCTCTAACACAGCATGGGAAGCTACCACCACCTTGTTTAACTGCCCCTCCTCTCCCACCCAGCCAGTTCAGTTGTTCTGAGTCTCTTCCGTCACTAACTTCGCAGGGGTGGGACGTTAAGAAGCAGCCAGCACGCCCTCCTCCTGCCTGGGCTGACCGAGAGAGACCCTACGCAGACTCACACTAATTTCCATTGACAGCAATTGCTTGCAGGGGGCAGGTTGGAAAAATATCGAAGGACCAAAATCAGAAATAATTAGACCACCAGAAAACGCGTTTGCACCTTCCTACCTGCAGGAAGTGAGAGGTCTGGGAATGGGGAGCAAGTTAACAACAGGACGTACGTGGTTTTGCACACACCAGTGCGAGAGAGAATGCGTAGGTACGCACCGAGTGATACACGTTACCATGTCAATCCATGCCATGGACTGTAAGCACCAAAACCAAGTACCAAAGTGCAGTCAACTCTCACCCAGCAGAGCTCAGCACCGCTGCCCACAGTACGATGTGACCAAGCAGCCTCTCTGCAAAGTTCTGGAGAATTCTGTGACTGGAGGCTGACATACTGCTGGGCAGAAAATCAGAGGTATTTGGTTTGCATGTTCCTGTATGCCTAAACAAGTTCTGTTCCAGCTGCAAGTATTGGTGTCACGCTGTCTCCTGCTGAGGATGCAAAGGAGCTCCGTGGATGCTTTTAGTTCTGCCCTTTCACAAATATGGACTTTCTTGTGTGTAATGACCTAAAAGTCAATACCTAAAAATGTTAATGCAATGTGTCTGTTACACCCCAAAAGAAAAGAGATAACGCTGTGATTAAGATATTTGACAGGTAATGAAGCAATCTTACTTCAACTTCTTTCTCTGCCATAAAAACAGCTGTGAGACATTAGCAAATAACTTCACTTCTCTACGCCTTCATTAACCTTTGCTGTACAAGCATTTCGTGCTGTTTGGCGCTCTGCATAGCCTCATAACCATTGTTAAACATGAATACCCATTTATGCATGAGGTGATACATACGTCTCCTGAAATCAGTGCTGGAAATCAGGAAAAAGCTGAAGGTAAATAGATGCAGGATGTATTGTACAGAGGACAATGTTTTCCATATTCTAATAGCACTCCTTGTTCTTCGACTAACGAGAGGAGCGCTTTCTCCAGCATTTTGTAATTGTTATATGAAGATTTGCCAGGTGAATACTGGCTCCAACTCGCTTGTTTTGAATGAGAGGGTATAAAACTACATGTAGTTCTTCCATTAAAATGTGAAATTAAAGTTGGTTAATTTTACTTTAAAATATCGTGGGTTTCTTCTCTCCCCAACCCCC
>NW_010233636.1:0-2860 GCF_000690775.1 Eurypyga helias
TTTTTCTTTTTTTCTTTTTTTTTCGATGGGTTCATGGAAAAACAACTCATATTTCTTCATTGCTTTGAATTTTCCCTGGAGGCTTCCAAGGGACTGAAGTCTTGTATTTCTATACACTTGTTTGCAGAGACGGCAAAATGCAGTGGATTCACGCAAAAGCCTTGGATTTGGCAGTATTGGGAAAAAGGGATCTGTGTAATGCCCCGAAGCGTCATTCTTATAGCCCACAAAAGCCAGACATCCCAGGGGGAGCCCAATGCCAAAATTAGATGAACTCACAGCCACATCAGTGGGGTGAAGTGGCTGTCCTGTGGCCGATGCCGGAGGATTCATGCTTCCCAGCCTTTGCTTTGACACAGATGTTTTGTGTCACACTCAGGTCCGCTGGCAGCAGTGCCGGGGCTTTCCGCTCCCCACAGCTCCAGGGCATCCATGAGGGAATTGATCCCACAGTCAGGCTCGACCCTCCTGGCCAAGCACGGGGTGAGATGCTGATACCCGGGCTCGGTCCGGATGCTGTGCTGACGGCTCTGCGTGGGCTTTCCTCTATCCGTCCGGCAGCCTCAGGTCCTCTAAAGATTGCATGTTTGAGATATGTGTAATATTAGTCCGCGTAAATCACATCAAGCCCATGGCTTCCAGCGCTGCTGGCTGAGGTTCTTGCAGACTAGCTCGCTGTCACTCAGCCGCGGGCCGTCTAGGTTAGCTTAATGAGGAAGCCAGACTAAGATGAAATAATTAATGCAGCTGTAGAGTGGAGATGTAGGAGTCTTCGGGGGATAGGGAAGCTGGCCCAAGTCTTCCTCCCCAACCGGCGTGCTCCAGGCCTTTGTGAAGGTTTGGATGTACTCCATTTCCACTGGGTGCCGAAGGTGGGTCTGTGGTCCTTCCAGCCCGGGATGCTCCTGGGAGCTCTCCGAATCAGCTGCGTAGGCATGGGGGTCTGGACTGGACTCAGGGCAGCAGCTGGGCTGGGGCTGCAAGCAGGGAGCATCGTGGGGGGCCGTGGATGATTTAGAAGGGTAAAGCCCCCGTGCTGGGGGAGAGGAGAGTGGTGCTAGGCTCTGGAGGATGCTCTGTTGTTGGGATGCTCTTGGCCCTGAGAGCAGGGAGATGGGCCAGAGCCCTTCTCACTCAGGGCTGGCCCCACTCCATCGGTGCGAACGCACAACATCAATGGGAAGACCCGTTCCCACTGCAAGATCCTGCCACTCGGCGTGAGCCTGAATTAAAACTGGTTTATTTAGTAAACCCGTTCCAGGATAAAGCTTTTGATTTATAAGCACCCCGATAGCGCTCCAAGGAGGACTTGTACAACTTTAACTGCATTTTCTCAGCATCACACCAGCCCAATAAAAGAGAGTTCATATGCGCTGCACAAATTCTCACTTCCAATATAAAAAAGGTTTTATGAGACTGGAAGTCTCGCTGGCTCTGCGGGGCCGGGTGTATTGGCAGATACTCCACATGACAGACCCTTGATTCCTCTTCGAGTTGTCAGACTTCAGTAGCATTTACAGCTATTTAGCTATCAAATTTTATGTGCGGCTCTGAGAGAAATGTGTCTTTTAAATACTGCTCTGTCTCATAAACAGCAGTCTGTTAAACCATGTCAATGGTACAAGTGGTTCGTGAAGCCCTCCGATGCAGTCGCCTACAGCTCCGCTCGTTACCTGAGCAGCAAAGTGCTGAACAACGCACCAAGTTAATTTTCCGAGCCGGTCATCTTGGCTGGGGATTGGCATGTGAGCAAAAGCTGATAATAACGGTGCTCCAGCAGCCTGCATTTGGGTCCTGTTTTACCTTGGTGTAAATCCCCTTCCTGATAGCCTCCGTAAAGCCCTGTTTGCACGGTGCTCGCTCAGGGCGTTCTCGGGCAAGGAGCTTTATCATCTGTGCTGTGGTTGCATCCAGAGGCCGCTGGTGAGATCACATCCCTAATTTTCCAACCCAAGGCTTTGAAGCTCAAGATCTCTCCTCTCTGTGTGAATACTGTTTGTTCTTCCCTTTGGTCCTCCTCCTCCTCAGAGGAGCTGGAGGGAGGAGATTCCTGGGGTGCTAGCCTTGACGTTGTCCATAACAAAATCCCTTTGTTGCTTCTTCAAACCTCCCCCTAGGATATCCCCATCCCATCGCTTGCCGTGATTTTCCCAACAGCGGTGCAGGGGAACAGCACGTGCCACTTTGCATCTCCATGCTATTTATTTGGTGACCCAAGCTGAGCCCATTTGCGCTGGATGAGGAAGAGAAGCTGCTCGCTCTCTTTGCTGATGGTGCAATTGCGCCAGATCCGATGCTTGGGATATAATTTACAGACTCTGAGCAGGGTTTCAGAGCTGAGCCAGGCTTCAGCTTTCAGCCTCTTTTATATTTTTCTTCTTATTTTAGTACAAAACGGTAACTTTATGTGCTCTTTCAAGCTTGCACTGCTTGGAAGACGCAGGTGGTGCAGGCAGTGTGGAGAGCCCGGGCTGCAGGCGCCTTCACCCAGAGGCGTGGGGTAACGAGCGCTTGGATGTATAATTGCTGCCGTGCGCCGCAGACTGGGAAGTTTGCTCTCCCATTGCTGCCGTTTCTGCATGCAATGAGCCGGGGGCCTGGGAGGAAAAAAAAATATATGTGCGTGTGCGGCATGGTTATTTTCAAATATGAAATTGCACCTGCAAAAATAGAAGCCAGGAAGGGACTGGCGAGCAGCTCGGAGCTGGGAGACGCGATGCGTGCGGAGCCGGGATGGGGACAGCATCTCCGAGTTTCTTTCCCATGCTCGCGCCGCCTGATAGTTTTAGCGGACGTTACTTTCTTCCCTTTGCATTTCAATTAATCATCTGCTTGTCAGCGCTCTTCCCCCCCGCTCCCC
>NW_010233636.1:2951-12781 GCF_000690775.1 Eurypyga helias
CGAGTCAGTCCCCACAGAAGGAGGTTTGGAAGAGAAGACGGATGTCGCCTTGGCCTTCACTATTGATGGGGATGGGCTGAGTGCAGGATGTGATCCTGGTGTGTTGCAGTCCATCGGCTCCATCCTGCTCCAAGCAAAGAGCTGGTTGGATTTGTTCAAACAGGTTTTGCTTTGCAGTGTGTTTGAAAGGAGCTCTGGGCGGAGCTGTCCTTCTCCCAGAATTGGGGGACACTTTTTATATCTAATTTTTCTTGTCAGTGGTGTGCTTATACATCCATCTGGGTGAGAAGTGACCCTAGGAGGTCTCTAGTCCAGCCTCTAGCCCCAAGCAGGGTGAATAATGGCTGCATACCAGTTTAGTTTGCCCATACGGGTCTGAAAAGCCTCTGGCGCTGGAAGTCACACAACCTGTCCAGGTCCCTCTTCCAGCAGCTGACTGTCCTCATGTGAAAAAGGCTTCCTTACAGCAAGCCTGAACCTCTCCTGTTGCAGCTCATGTCTATAGTCTGTCACCTTCCCAGCATGGAGGGAAAAGATCTGTCTCCATCATCTCAGGAACCTCCCCCTAGGCTCTGGCAAGTTGCTGTTAGGTTCCCCCCAAACCATCCCTTCTCCAGGCTGGACAAGCCTTGTTTTCTCAACTTGTCCTTATCTCCGGGTGCTTCAGCCTCATCACCACTCTGACGGCCCTTCACTGGACTTGCTGGAGGTCAGCAATGCCCATCTTGTACTGGAACCCAAAACTGGGCACATTGCTTAATTTCATTGAATTTTTTTATCCATAGTGGACCTTGCAGACCCTGCCTAGGTATGTACCTTGCATCAAATTTCCCCTCTGCTTGGGAAAGGTTGCCAAAAAATAACAATGTGAATAGAGTGTGCATGTTTGTGTGCACAGTTATTTAGGAATTTTTTCTGTTTTGAAGATTCAGTAGATTTTTTTATTAATACTTTTCACGGGTGTGTTTAAGAACTTTGGTTTGACCCCTGCACAAATGCAGGGGTCAGAGGATCTTGTGCAACCCCATCAGGAGCCGTGCCCTCTCCCCAAGCTGCTGTTGGCCACAGAGATAATGAACTCAGATGGTTTCTTTACCTACCCCCTCTCCTTGGCCAGAGTTTCTCTTAATAAGTGCTCTGTGTTTTCATCTGCCAGGAGGAAACTTGTTTGTGTCCAGGCAGGATCTGGTCTGTTGCACACTGTGCTGGGACGTGCTGGATTTACAGAGCAGCTCAGAGGGGTGATGGGGATGAGGGATGCAGCCAGAGCTGGGGACAGGGAGAATCAGAGCTTTAAGAAAGGTTAAAGAAGGTCAGGCAGCCTCCACAGCCTGCAGAGCGGGAGGCAGAGCACCTCCGAGGTGGGTGCTTACAGGGAGGAAGGGAGCTTTTGCCAGAGGTGAACATCCCTGGGAGAGGGTGAGATGTCTGGTCTGAGTTTGGTTCCTTCTGAAACAGGTCATTGGCTCGTTGCAGGAAAGCCTTCAGCCCAAATGCAGTTGAGGGTGAGAAGGGCAGAGAGCCGGCAGTGCCGGTGGGAGAAGAGGGACCAAGTGAGCCGTGGCAGTCGTCCTCTTGCTAGGACTGGCTCAGCTCTGTGGCCATGGTGGAGTACTTCCACCCTCCCTGAGTTTTGCAGAAGGGTATTAGCTGCAGAATATGCCCAGCAGCAGGTCTAGGATGAGCCACTTCCACGTCCCCAGGGTGGAGACCTGGGGTTTCATCTGAAAGCTCCTGCCATGGCACCGAGGTGCAGGGTGGGTTCCCGCTCTCCATCAGGCAGCCTCGCAACAGGCTCAGGCAACCAGAAAGGAGCAAAACCAGGGGCAGGTATGTGTTTCCCCACGTTTGCTGTTCATACGTGGCTTTACCCTACGGTGAGCACAGCAAGCTGATGAATATGAGTAGACTTGACTGTGGCTCAGCTTTCCCTTTGTTCTGCTGTTGAGGAATATTTGGGGATTGGAAGTGAAATACAGTGCTTTCCTTTTCCAGAGTTAAAAAAAAAGGAGAAGGGAAGGGAAGGAGCCCCTCTCGCATGCTGCACCGGCGAACCCTCGTCATCCTGTAGCAGGAGGCCAGCGCACATGAATATTCCTGTGCAATATGCGCGAGTGATGAGCCCCATATGCAGGCCTTGGGAGAAATTAAATATTTTCTACAGCGTTTTCCAAAGAGCCTTTCTATCAAAGTGCTCGGTCGGGAGCCAAAACGCCCCAGCTCTTGCAGCCCCAGCTGGTTGACACTTCTTTATTATTTTATTTTTAAACACTGATGAATATTTTCTAATTAAAAAACAAGCCCTCCCCTAAACTGAGTCTTGCCCCAGTGGATGGAGTTGAGCCAGAATTTGGGAGGGGGCTGGAGGCCGTCGGGGACTCCACGACTGCTCTTGGCTGCTGGTTTTTTTCCTCCTTCAGCGCTGGTTCTTGCGGGAAGGGTCCTGAGATAAAGCATACACGCGGTCCACATCCGTCCAGTCACTTGCACTGGAAGGCAGACAGCTGGGCAGGGGCTGGCAGGCTGGGGCCCCTGCTTGCTGACTGGCTCCTGAGAGAGAGGAAGGATGAGCACCAGCTTCGTCTGGGCGTTTTGAGAAGCACCATCCTCCTGGGATGGAGATCACTGGTGTGCAGGTGGGAGTTGCAAGCCATGTTTGGCACTGCAAGGGCTGCTTGTCATGCACCACCAGTTTTGCAAGCAAAAGTGAGAAGGAGGAAGGACATGGCATGGTTTTGGGGATGGAAGCGGCAGGGTGATCACTGGAGGGAGAGAAGCTCAAGGTAGGGCAGGATAATGGGCAGGAGTGATGGGCAGCAGAGTGGCATGCACCAGCAGTGGCAGAGAGCGTGGGGCCAGGCAGGAGTGTGGGGTACTCCCCTGCTCACCTTGGGGTCTGGCAGCATGGCCACCTCTAGGGCTGTAGCCCCTAAAACTTCCCCAGGATGAATTCAGGCCTGGATCCATACTCCTTGGGAGCAAGTCTTTGTGGCAAGTCAGAGAACCCATCTGTCTTCATGTTTAGCGTTTGGCTTTGACTTTTTCCTGGTGGAAAAAGTGCCTTGGAGGAACAATGCTGGCAGCAACCACCCTTTCCTCCAGCCTCCTTTGTGGCATCTGCAGGGCTTGAGAGTGGAGCAGAGCTTGTGGAGCAAAGCTCAGGTACTGGAGAAAAAGGCTGCTGAGACCTTGCAAAGTGGAACCTCTCCCAGCTGAGTGATTTTTTCTCCTAAACAGCCGGATTGGTTTCCGACCATTTTCTGCTCACTGCAGCAGGTGCTGGTAGGTGGGAAAGTGATGGCAGGCCCAACTTGAGTACTGTACCCCACAAACCACGTGAAAGAAAGAAAGAAAGGATCTGCAGAGTCTGAGATCACTTGGGGACCACATTGGTTCCCTGGCATGGTACCAGTATGTGCATCTCCCTCCCTTTCAGGGCTGGAAACAAATTGGATTTTAACCCAATTCCTCCTATATTGAGTATTCATTTAATTCTGTTGGCTTAACATAGTAAAATCTTCCTCCAAGCATACGTCTTCTTGGCTCTTTCATTTTTGGAAAGAGGCTGAGACCCAAATTCAGTCTCACACCATGGCTCACCTGGCAGTGGCAGCACGCAGCTATGCTGGGCTTGCCAGCATTGCTGTTAGCAAGAGCCATGCTCCAGGGGGATCCTCATTTTCCAAGGGGTGTTTTCTTTCCCCCATCGCCGCTGAGCCCACCGCATTGTCCCGGCACGCGTTTGGGTGTACAGCCACTCTGTCCTCCTCCTCGCCCTGCGGGAACTGCTTCCCTGATGTCAGACAGTTAATACCCCCTAACAAGCATGCTAATTTAAGAGCTGTTAAAGCCAGGGGCCAGCGGGAGGTCACAGTCCGAACAAACAGATGGTGTTTTGTCCTTGATAATTAAATTTTCCTGTAGTTTTGGGTGAGAGACTTTCTTGCCTTTTATTTCAGTACAGCTGCCTTGGGCCAACTCCGTTCCTCCCTCCTCATCCTCTGCTCGCTCTCAGCAAACACTGTCTGTGGGGCTGAGGTAAGACCCTGGGGAGAGCGAGGGTCCCCAGAGGGTTTTGGAGGTGCCTTTGGTGGCCCATTGGGCTCGTCCTGCACGCTCCATCATGGGCAGCAGCGTTTGAGCCCCCTGAAGAGGCAGCAGTTGGAAGTCAGGTGAGCAGCGCCAGCCTGGGGTTTGTGGGTGCCCCCAGCCTGTTTGAGCAATGCTGGAGAGGGAAGAGACCTGGTGCTTTAGCCTCTTGTGGCTGCTTTCCTAGCTCCATCCAGATGATGCCAGGTGGCAAGGGGGCTGGGGTCAGTGAGGTCCTGCTGCAGGTGGAGGCAGCGATGACAACTAGACAGCCCCAGTTTCTTGCAGGTCATCGTTTTGCAGTGCTCATGTTTTCACACTACAAAAAATGGGTGCTGCTTTGGCATTTGGAGACATCTGAATGGTGTGCTGGGAGCCTGTGGGACAGCATGAGGCCAGCAGGGTGAAGAAACTGGGTGGAACTGGGAGAAGCGATGAGCAGCAAACGTCACCTGGCTGCAGGGTGGGCAGCGTTCCTCTCCAGCCTGTGCTTTTCCCTGCACGGGTCCTGGGCAGCATCCTTGCAGTGGGGAGGGAGGCAGTGGGCAGCCCATATGCAGGACTGATGTCCCCACAGTGGCTTGTGGCCAGTGACTCCAGGCTGTTGATGGTGTGAAGGTGTTGCGTGGACTACTGCCCCATTGCATTGTTTGCAGATTCGCGCCCCAGGTGTTCTGTGGGTGTTTGGAGCTGGAGGCATGTGTGGTGCTCAGGCAAATCCAGGAGCACAAGGCCATAGCACCTGACCCGCTCTGTCAGTCCCCCTGAAAAACCTGGGGGTAACCTGGGGGGAGCTGGGGGTGGCGGAGGTGGAGTCAGTTGGAGTGCGGACGGAATGGGAGGCTCACGAAGAGCACAGTGGGGCAGGACTAGGGTTGGCTGTGGTGCAGATGTGTATATCTTGTGAGCAGAGCAGCATGGCGAGCATGCAAGCCAGTGGTGGAGGGCCTTTCCTCCCACCATTCCTCCTTTGGGGCACCCCAGCTGTTGAGGGCCCAGAGGACACCCTGCATCCCATGGAGCAGTGGGCGAGACGGGTAGGCTCACAGCTTGGCAAGAGCCGGGCTCCTTGGACTGTCCTCATGCTCTCCCCATGCTGTTTGCTGTCCCCTGTGGACACTTGTGCTGCAGGGCACCCACACTCCAAGGGACGGAGGGGCAGGTGGACAGGTTGCAACGCAGCATGGGACCTGGAAAGGGAAGGACAGCAACCAGAGGCCAGTGGGGAGCACACAGCTGCCAGCATCCTGAGCCCCACACTGGACCCTGGAGGTTGCCTGGACCCTGCCCGCCCCATCCTCTTGCCAGCCCATGCTGCAGGCGTGGGGGAGGGATGAAGCGAAGAAACCAAATCATCCCGAGGCATCTCTGGGGAGGCGGTGTCAGAGTCACTGGAGTGGGTTCCTCCATGCCAAGCATTTAAAGAAAAAAAAACCCTAAAAAAATAAAAAAGCCTAAATTAAAATGCCCAGCAAGCTCTGAACAACTGGATGCTCCCTCCCTTACACTCCCAGCTGCTAAGCCAGTGTCTTACTCCATCCCTGGACAAGATGGGGTGCCAAGGTCTCTTCCAGCATTCCTCAATCCAATCCTGCTCGTGTCCCTGAGCCCTTACAGCACGGGCTTCAGGCGTTCATGCTCCTCCAGCTCTGCCTAGGTGTGCTGGCAAAAAACAAACCTGCCCTGCTTTCTGAGCAGTGATGCTGTGGCCTCAGTCCTCAGTTGTGTTTGTTGATGTGGGTGTGAGCTGTAGCTCTCTCTGCCTTGGGGATATCACCACCAGCAGGTTTTCTGGGGCCAAGCCAGCATGGTCCTGGAGGGAAGGGATCTTGCAAGCTGCAGGGTGCCAGCAGTTGGGTTGGCGCAGCAGCCAGCAACTGCACCCTGCCTGCCCCTGTGCTTCTGCAGCAGCGTGATGTCCTTCACCTCCCCGGTGGGGTAGCACTGGGGTAATGCCAGTGCCAGTGAGCTCAGACCCAATGCCCACACTGGTGTCCTGTCCCTTGTATGGGTGCTGCAGAAAACAGACCAACAGATGATCAAGTTTTGGCTACTAAGAGGTGCAGTCTTCATATTTCAAGCTGAACACCTTTGTTCCTATGTGCCCAGGTGTTGAGGGGGATGTTAAGGTTCCTGTGGCCAGACTTCCCACAAAATCCTCACTATCAGTGACCAAGATCTTGAGGCTAGGAAAGGCTTGGGAAGGCTTGGAAACACCATGCTGCCCTTTGCCATGCCCACTGTGCCACAGGGATCCAGCCAGTGGAGGAAGTTTGGACAAGAAGCTCTTTTTGTCCTCCATTTCCTCTTTGTTTTGCTCAGGATGGTGCATGACTGTGGCACCCTCCAGTGCTGGGATGCTTTTCCCTGCTGTGGAGGTTCGCATCTTAAGGGGCATTGGGGAGTTCATAAACCAGCCTTGCCACAGACTCTCCTCAAGGCAAAAAGCAGGGTTGTGAGCAAAATCCTGGTAGGTTTGAAGGGCAGTCCAGCCTCGCAGACAAAAATAAGAGAAATTGCAAGTGTTCGCCTGGAAATCACAAAGTGAACCTGGTGTTAGGCAGCAGGACCTTCCTAAGATGTTCGGGGCTGTTTGCTCGTGTGTGGGAGTTTGGTTTTGTGTTTGTATTTTGTTTTGGGTTTTGTTTCCCATCATTGATTTTCTCTTTCATGAGTGGAGACTGGGAATCAAAGCGCCAAAATTCAGTGTGAGCCATCGAGAACTCCTTCCTGCAGTAATCACAGCCTGGGAAGGCAGGGTGGGCAGGATCACCCCATCTTGGGTGATTTCTCTGGCGTCCAGGGCGGAGTACCGGGAAACAGCTGGACCACAAGCATCTTCCATCTCCCTTTTCCCTCCCTTTTCTGTCTGATCTCCTCTGTCCCCAGCACCAGCACCATCAGCTCCATGCCACTGGGGAAGCATCTGAGGAAAAAAACAACCCAAGACCTCACTTGAATGGAGGCTGCTGAAAAAAAAACATCATCTTTGACATCATCTTTAATAGAAGCAAACACGAAATTGATTCCTGCAATCTCTCTCTGCAAGGAGCCAGATAATGCTCAGCACAGATGCAAGCTGAGTAAAAAGCAGGGGGAAAAATGGCATTTCCCATTGTTGGTCCAAGCTTTTCTCCATCTTAGAGGCTGTCCAGCTGTGGATGTGAGGTGTAGTCTTCATCTGAAGTGGAGGAGTGTTGTTGGGTATGGGGGCTCTGCTGAATTCCTGCCCAGGTGGCACTGGTGTCCTTGAGGAATAGGCTTGGGACATTGTTTCTCCACTAGCTCCGCTGTTGGGATTCAGGCCCCCTCCTGCCCTGCCATGCTTTCTCCCAGCACCAATTTCGAAGATGTGCACTGCTTATTAGTATGCTGTGCTTTGCATTGGCTTTTATCACCACTGGAGCAGATGGCTGCGCTTGGACCACTGCCCTCCGCTTGCAGAAAGGCCAGTTAACGTGACCGTAGTCATGAGGACAGGTACAGGTTGTGGCAAATGTCCCCTTTTAAGGCTCCAAGTGGGAAGAGGGGATTGGCAGCAGCAAGCAGCTGCCTGCACAGTGGCATTGCCCCTGTGATGGTCATGTCACCGAGGTCTGTTGGTAGGCAGGATCACTGGAGAAGTTCACAGCAGTGTACCTGTGATGCTCTCCTGACATTTCTCATGGAGGTAGGATGTGGCTGTCAGGGAGCTACACCATGAGGATTGTTCCCCTGCTTGTCCTTGGGGCACAGAGGAGGCAGGTCACAGCACCCCTGCACACATACCTTGTCCTACCAGGGTCGGGGTGTGGACTGCAGTGTCATGGTGCACCTTGCAGTTTGGAGGAGCTGCAAGGTGCGGTTTAGGAGGAGAGAAACCCCCAGCCCCTCCGGCTGCAGGACAAGGACCTTGCTCCTGGGGTCTCAGGGCCCCGCTGGCCTTTCCACAACTCCCTGCCCCAGCAAGAACACATTGCTATGATCCACACAAGCAAGAAAGTACCCGTTGTGGGAGCTAGCTCACCAGTCAGGCAGGCTCCCAAATAGGCTGAGATGTTTCCTGGGTTGCTTGTTCTCTCCAAACCATCCCAGCTCCCCCTGGAGCCCATGGACTCTGCATTACCCCCATGGAAAACAGCTCTGGTTTTAGCTGGGCTGATGCTCCCTCCAGGACAGCCTCTTTCTTCCTTCCCATGGGCACAGGGAGCAGCTTTGGTCTCTGCCTTTCTCACTGAGACATCCTAGCAGTGATACACAGGGATGATGGAGCAGCTCCAGGCTTCAGCACACATGCAGTGAGCCAAGAGCACTGAAAGCCTATGGCTACTTTCAGGGGCACATCTTTAACCAAAGCAGCTGGGAATTTATTTGAGGGCCATCCCTCCACCTTCTGTCCATCTTCCCTAGACCACGAGGGCAGGAGAGTCTGTCCAGCTACCCAGGGATCTGGTGGCATTCCCAGGGCCAGCAATGGCATAGTGATGGAGGGACTCTGCTGTGGGGACCTCCACCCTCCAGGGCATCCTCTCACTCGGCATGTCTTCTTTGTTACTGGAAAGGGAGGAAAGTACTGGAGGGAGGAAAGTTGCAGTCTGCAAGAGCCGTGAGCGAATTAATTTCAGCTGGCCCCGGTCATCCCTGTGGCGTTTGTGGTCCAGGGTGGCAGTGCTAATTGCCCTGTTGACAGTGGGTGTTTAAATTATATTTAAGAAGGCTTTTCAAGCAGCAGGGGCTCTGGCTCTGCAGGTAAGACTTTCTGATAGCACATATTAAGGAGATGATAAAGCCCCTGTTTTCTCTCCTCCTCTTAAGCAGCTACATGGAGTTCAGCACGAACGGCACATTGCAGGACCAGGAGGTTTTAGGGCTGTTAGCAGGTGTACAGCATTAAGCAACAACTATTTTTCCCTTTCCTTTCCCTCACCTCGCTGCCAGGAGAGGTCTGAAGGGAGGAGATGGCACTTGGTGCTTTTGGGCACCCAAGCACTGCTCCCAGGACTGCCCTCCTGCCCATGAGTGCTGCAATCCATGTGGGAACTGGGACTGAGGAATGTCCTGCCCAGGACATGGATTCCCTGCTTGTCCCAGTGGTGCATGCTGCTCTCCATGGGGGCTGGCATCTCTCTGGAGACCCCCCAGATCCCTGGGGCTGGGCAGAGTGGTGGCTTTGGTAAAGGTGTTTCTGTGGGGCTGGGGCCCAGGAGGTGTCTGCTGCATGTCCAGCGCAGGTGCACTGTCATGACAACAGTCCGCATCTGCATTACAGGTGTAGCATCACCCCTCCGGGATGGGACAGGAAGATCATGACCTCTCCTGCAGGACAGGTGTGCTGCAGTGTCTACAGTCAGCATCTGTGGTGCAGGTGTATGGTACCATCTACGGTCAGCATCTGCAGTACGAGTGTACTGTAAGGTCAGCAATCAGTGCCTGTACTGCAGGTGTACTGTAGTCTCTGCAGTCAGTGTGTGCAGGATGGGCGTACAACAGTGGCTACAGTCGGTGTCTGCAGGACAGGTGTACCATGGCGTTCGCAGTAGAGGTTGTACCATAGCGTTTACAGTCGATGCCCGCAGTACAGGTGCTGCAGAACTCCTTTGGAAGGTGCTTGGCAATGCTGCAGTGGGGTACATGGGGAGGAAACGACAACGTAGCTTTTTTCTCCCCCAGATATCCAGCAGCTGGTGGGGAATTGCCTGACAGAAGACTATGTCATGGAAACATTAGGTTTTGAAAGTACCCTTTTTTTTTTTTTGTGGCAC
>NW_010233636.1:12899-18717 GCF_000690775.1 Eurypyga helias
TGGAGCTGCCATTTCCAGCTGGCTGTTGCCAGTTAATACCCCAATGCCAGCGAGCATCCCTATGGCTTTGCGGATCCTTCTAAGGGAGAGCTGGAAAGGATCCATCTCTGCCTAGAAGAGGACACTGGAACTGTTCAGCAGACAGTGGCATCCTGCTTTTTGCTTGGATACACAATCCTCTTTGCTCTTGCTACCCACCTCAGGACTGTCCTCACCCCCTCACACCACAGCAGTCAATGTCACATCACTGTGCCCCTTCAGTCCTGCTCCAGAGGCACCTTCTGGGCTTGTCTTCATGGAGGTCTGGCCACAACCCATTCCACGTAGCCTGATCCAGCTCGGGGAAGGCACAACTGGAAACTCATTTGGTTTAGACTGAGAGCTACCAGAGGGGACCATATTCATGTCTACATTGAACTGTCGTCTACTAAGAGTGACCGTGACTGATGTCCTCATTACCCTTGGGGCAGAGGACAAGCAGGGAAGGATTGACTAGTTGGTCTCCCCAAAACAAGAAGGTGGGGACAGCAAGGAAGGCTGCCAGAGGTGGCTCCAGCTGCAGAGCTGCTGGGCTGCCCCATCTCATGTGCCCCCTCACCTCTCTCCCCTCCTGGCCAGGCTCCTCTTTCCTCTTTACTGCCAAGAAATGATTCACTGCAGGGGCAAAAGCAAATATTCTACAACCTTTTATTTTTTTCCATGGAAGACTGAGTTTCTCACTGCTGGGTTTGCTGTGTAATAAATGCAGTTCTCCACCATCACCTTTCAACTGGTCCTTGCGGGGCAGGGACACAGCCTGGGGAGCTGCACGCCTGGTGAGCTGCTGCTCGCTGGCCTGTGAGCCCATGTACTGGGGTGCTGGCTTTTGCTAGAGAAACTGTTAAATGAGCAAATACAGCAAATGGAAATTTGCATTAGAAGCATCTGCAGAAATTGCAAAGGTTTTGTTATGTGCTTGGAAAAAATAAATATGGCTTTGGGCAAAACAGGCAAACAAAGCAAATACTGCCTGGGAAATTGCGATTCAAGTGAGAAAAAGTTGGGTTTCTGGCTAGATTTTTCACACTAAAATATCTCTGGCTCCTGCCTGGCAGCAGGGCTCATCTCTAAGAAGAAATGAGGTTGTGCAGTGTGAGAGCAGCTGAACAGTGATGTCTCTGTGACAGCACTGGGAGCCTCTGCCTGTGTCCTGGTTGTGCCACAGAGTCCCCAGGAACCTTGGCCGGGTCCCTCCTCTCTCTCTTTTTTTCCACCTGTAGCCGAACAGCATCACCCTCGAGGCCGCTGGTGCTTTGGGGCAGGAATCACCCCTTGCCACATAACTCTGGTGCCTGTCTGTGCACACAGGCAGCAGCAATTATTTTAATGTCTGATGAGGAGCATCAAGGGAGAGTGAGTGGCTTTGGTCTGTGGCAGGATCAAGATGTCGAGTGTGATGGTTGGCGATATTTGCACCAGCATGAGCCAAACTAAAGTCTATGGTGAGCAGATCTCATGCTTTTCAAAGAGCAGGCTGATGGCCAGGGGGCTGGAGAGGGCCCTATCCTCTGTCCCATCATTCCCACTGTCCCCACAGATGGTATGGTCGTCCCACTTGGGGGTACCTGGACTGCAGTCAAGGCAGGGCTCCAGCTCTGGTGCAATTCCTTACCTGCTTCAATTCCCAGTGCTACCCACCAATTTCCAGGTCTGTAGGGAGGGAATATTCAGTGGGAAGTGAATTTGGGATTGATAGGGAGAGTCAGTTGCTGGTTTGCAGGCAGCCCCAAGCTGCTGGGGGCCTGCAGACCAGCACCGCCCCGGGATGTGGCATTGCTACCTACCTCAGGTCCCAGCCATGACCTGCTCCCCAGGCTGCCGCTTGCAATGGCAGGAGGGGTGACAGGAGGGGAGCTGCACTGCGAGCACCTTGAGGACACATGAGGGAGGCAGAGCGGAGAGCAGACACGGGAAAAAGAGGAGCAGGAGAGAAGCAGCAGAGTGAATGATAACGATGTTGTAATTAGCACTTAGCACTCCTCACCCAGAGCTTTCAAAGGAAGGTCACCTTCATTATCTCTGTTTTACAGGCAGGGAAACTGAGGCACAGGGGAGGTGGTGAGAGCGATTAGTTCAAGGTGACCTAGGAGGGCTGGGAGTGTCCTTTGGGGCTGTTGTACCCATGCTCTGCTGTCACAGCGACACCAGGGCCGGCTCTCACTGCCAGCCCTCACTACCCAAACCCAGCGCTGCAAATTCAGCAGAGAGACATGGGTATCTTCTCTGCCTGTCTCACAGCCCCCTGTCACTCCAGCATCCCTGCCCTTGCCAGGCATTTGAGATGAGGCTGCACTCCAAAATCTGCTTGTGACATCCCTCCCAGCCATACTTACCTTCCCTTCCATCCCTGCAAAAGGCTGGTGTCCTGCTGCAAACCTGAGGCCATCTGGGCTTCTGCAATGGCCATGTTGGGTAATGGAATACATTTTGCTGGAATTCTTTTTTAGTCTGACCGGTACAGCTTCCCCTTTATTTAAGTTTAAATGGATGCCATCTGGCTAACGAGCCCATACTCATGTTCTAGATTAAAAGGCAATCCTCCGCGCGTTACCGATACGGCGCTGGAGATTAGAGAGGTTTAAACGATTTTGAAGGTGTAATTTGCTTTTCACGCATCGTGCTATTTACCTCCTGGCGAGTGGGCTGGCATCCCCATCGCTGTCCCCAGCAGCTCCCTCCTGGCTCTGGGCTCCTCCACCTGCCCCGGTTGCAAGAGGAGGAGAGCCCAGCTGTCTGTGCCTGGCAGGGCTGCGCAGGGCATCCATGCGGTTGTTGCTGCCATTTGCCCACTCCTGGGGAGGCTTGTTGGTGCAAGGAGGATGTGCCTTGCTTGTCCCTAAAGCCCAGTATGTTTCCACCTGCCTGCCTTTAGCCCCTTCCTTCTCGCCAGCATCCTCTGGGACATGGCATGGCTCACTGGGATGCATGTCTCTGCCCCTCTCCCAGCTCAGAGAGGCAGGGGCTGACTTCAGGGTGTCAAAGGCAGGGGTCCGGGGAAGCACGCAGTACCTGTCAGTCACTGTGAAGACACCAGTGAGGGTTACACTGTCCCTGCCATGCCTAGAAATGCTGGTGCACCGGTCTGGCAGACAGCACTGTGGTAGCCCGAGCTGGGATCCTCATAAACCCTCTGGAACGTACTTGCAGGCAGTGTCTGCTCCTAGGGCGATGCTGCTGCAGCCAAGGAGCACCCAGAACCAGGGTTTGACTTTCTTAAGGAAAAAGTTGAGAATTAGGTGAGGAAAACACAGCCTTTCTGCAAGGTGTATTGTTGCCTCAGGGCACCTGGTTCTGCTGGCAGCTCCCATGGAAAGCGCCACAGGCCATTGAACTAGGGAGTGTGCCCTGGCAAAAAGCCTCATTTTGCAGGGAGTTCCCCCGTGGCTGAGCTGGTCTTGCTACGTGTCCATCTCCTTGCAGTTCCATCGCACAGTTTTGCCGCCTGGGAGGGACTGGGTCTCGGCACGCCGCCTGCGAGGTCTCCCGCTGGCAAACCCTGACTGCTTCCGCCTGTTTGCTTCCACAGATGGCTAACCCCGTCCCGTCAGCCTGCTGCGTGGTGCTCGCCGCGGTGGTGGTGGTCTACGCCCAGAGACACAGCCAGCTGGGTGAGTCTCTCCACGCCTCTCCCACTTTGGGGGTCCTGAAAAATGTGAATGCCACTCCTCCAGCCTCTCTTCTGGGGAAAGCTGGGGGCACTCTCCAGGCTGTCCTGATAGTACATTTCTGGGTGTTATCACTTTTCTCCTCTCCATGACACAGCCCATCACTGCAGGATTTGGGCATCCTGCATATCCACAATGCCTGCCAGTATCCCTCGCCCTGTCTACACCCCTGTATGTCCCGGGAGCCCCTACAGCCAGGGCACTGCATCCCAGCCCTTCATCCCCCCTTTTCTGCCCGCTACCCTGTGCCACCCACCCATGAAGAGATGGGTGGGAGAGGCAGGAGACCCCAAGCCCCAACCACCTACCCTGTGACCGTGATGGGTGCCTCAACCTGCTCTCATCTCTTTGGTGTGACTTTGTCCCCATTGCCCCCACCCATCTCTGCCCATCACTAGCTCCTGCCTCTCTGGTTAGCAGCAGATTCGGGGCTTATCTTAGCAATGGCTGTAGAGGGACAACATGTTAGAGACACCAGTGATCCTGGGTCCTGGCAGGAGCAGGAAGGTTATGGGCAGCAGTCCTGCTGCAGGGTCACCTATGGGAGCCTTGCAAAACTGGGACAGAGTGGGGGACCTCCAAAACTCATCCCTGGCAGGCAGCTTGGCTGTTGTTGTTTTCGGTGAGTTATAGAGGAAAACCTTGCCGCTTAACTCTGGTAAAGACATCTGTGCATCTGTGGACTCTCTGGGATTGGGGGAATCCACCCAGATCCCCTCAGTGAGCTCCCTTATCCAGCTGGGTAGGGGTACATTGCTGGAAGCTGACAGTCTCACTTGCTTGGACACGCACCAGATGGGATTCAGTGACATGTCCCCATCATGTGGGGACAGCCACCCTCTGGACACAGAGGGAGCTTGCCGGGTGGTGTTGCAGGAGCATTCCCACAGCCTTCCCAGGGCACCTGCTTGAAGCATTCGGGTGCTGACCTGTGTGCTGGTTGTGGTGGTGAGGCACTGGCACAGGTTGCCCAGAGAAGCTGTGGATGCCCCATCCCTGGATGTCTTCAAGGCCAGGCTGGATGAGGCTTTGAGCAACCTGGTCTAGTGCAAGGCGTCCCTGCCCATGGCAGGGGGGTTGGAACTAGATGATCTTTAAGGTCCCTTCCAACCCAAACCATTCTATGATTCTATGATTCTATGGTGGTGTGATGCTTTCTGCAGAGCAGCAATGCTGCTTAGTCTTGCTGTGCTTGCAGGAGCACTGTCTTGGAAGTCTTGAAGGACCAAGTGCCAAGGCTTCCAGAGCATCACTTGGATGGTCCGTGCTGTTTCCCTCCCTACTGAGGGGATGGCAGCCCAGACCACTTATGCAGGGAGATGCACAAAACACAGAAGTGCCAGGTATTTCAGGATTATGCACACTTGAAATATGTTGTCTAGAGAGAGAAACAAATGCTGCTCCCCACCAGTGCTGGCCAGTGCCATGCATTTCACTGCTGGCAGCGGTTTGCTGGTGTAAAGAGCGCGTCTCCAGGTAAGGCCCCTGGCCAGGCAAACTACGACTGTCACCACCTGCTCTGTGATCCAGCCGAATTCAGGGATTTGGCATCATAGCCTCCCTGTCCCTATGTCCCTCCTCCTTTCTTTGCCCAGCTGCATCTGGGAGGGAGATGTCTGGGGCACCAGCTCAAAACCAGGGCTGCTGAGACCTGAGTGTGTCAACAGGCAGCTGGAGGGGTGTGTGGGGTGATGCAGGGTTCCCCCTGAATGCGGGAGCCAGAGATCATGCTCTGCCCTGGGAAACATAAAAAGAAGAGAGGGGGAAGATTGGGTGTAAGAGCTGGAGGAAGGCTAGGAGGACACTTCCAGGACTCTCCTCAGTCTGTTCCCCAGAGGTTCCATGTGTCCCTCCTGGGCACCTCTCTGAAATACCAAGGTGATCCTTTGGGAAGGGGCTTTGCAGCAGCAGATCTCCTGCTCAGCCTGCCATGCCTGGCTTGAAGAGGCTGCACACATGCAGGTGAGGTCGGGGTGCGTCTGTCCTGCATTGGAGACCCGAGGAGTGTACTCCACCGTCGCTCTGACCAGAGCTTACCCCCTGCCCTGCTGCAGCCTCCCTTCACCAGCTAACCCTGGGGCTCATGCCCCGTCAGCCAAGCACTTGCACTGGGA
>NW_010233636.1:18737-38079 GCF_000690775.1 Eurypyga helias
CTGGTGGTAGGGACTGGTTAGAGTGGGAGGAAGACGCTGGCATAGAGTCCATTTATCATGCACTTTAGGTACGCTGACTTTAATAGCTCATGAAGCACTTTAAGAGATGCATTAGCACTGAATACTTGAGTGAGGAGGATGTGACAAGCTGTTAAGTGAGCATGAGCATGGCACAGCGAAGCTGGCCGCACGCTCCTGGCTCTCACGTGCACCCTGGTGATTACTGGAGCATCCTGCAAAGTGCCACATGAATTAATAAAAGCAGCGTTGGACTCGGAGGAGGTGAGGCTGCTCCTGCGTTAACCCCTCTGATGCTCATCTTTGGTCCTTCTCGTTGCAGCTAGCAAAGCCAATGGTGTGTGTGTCTGGGATGTGGGAGCCCAGGATGCTCCCTAAGGCTGGAGGGTGGTGTGGAGAGGATCAAAGGTCAGTGGATTTGGGTACCCTCCCTCCTTCTGGTCGCAGAGCTTGCTTCATACCCGTGACAGCTTGTTAAAATTACACCTGCACCCAGAATAGCTCAAGCTGTCAAATGGGGATTGCTCCCAGCCCACCTCCACTGCTAGGGTCTTTGGCTCTGGTGTTTGGCTCAGCTGCCCCACATGCCATTGTGGGGCAGCTGTGTTGGACCGTGGGTGCTGCTGGAGCCACCGGCACTGGTGCCAGCCAGGAGCTGCACAGTGTGTTGCTACTAAACCCACCACTGCGTGCTGCTCGGCCCCTCATGCTGGGTGCGTTGTGGTCAGCGTGGGTGGGATCGCTACTGGTTGCTCCTGTTGCCCTTCCCCAGCCCAGTCGAGGCAGCCAGTGCGGGATTTAGCTGAATTTAGCAAAGAAAAAGGCGACGCATTGGGTGAAGCGAGAAACAAAAGAGATGAGGCTTGTGGTGATTAGCTGCCAGAATGGGTTGGTGTAGTGTGGTGTTTGGCCCTCCTGTCAGACATGCTGAGCAGAAGTGGTCCACGGATGTCCCATGGTGCATGGGTGAGCACTAAAAGTAAGCCAGGTTCAGACAGAGCTGATGGATGGGGGACAGCTTGCCTCCAGAGACAGGCCATTGCTCCAGACAGCCATGGGGCTGTCCCCATCTGCAGACTTCCCAGCCAGCACAGGGTGATGGACAGGAGCTGCAAGAAGAAATAAGAAGGGACAGAGGAGGCAGAACTGGCTGAAGACCACACAGGAGAGCCTGATGCCCTCCCTGTTATTGTGGGTAGCTCAGTTTTCCTTCCTGTGTTTCCTTCTCCAGGCAGTGGTTGCAGCCAATTTATTTCAGAGTAGAGGAAAGTGATGGGGAAAGCTCAGCAGAGCACAGAAGTGAGGCTGCCTGCTGCGACACTCACACTTTTTGTTGGTCGGGGCTCCGTCGTGTGAGAGCAGCACTGACAGTGGTCCCTGCCATGCAGACACCCTCTCCCTAGCAGGGTTCAGGCACCCTCAAAGGGGGAAGCATGTACACGGTGGAGATGTCGATCCACGTGTCAGGCCGTAAAATGTACATGCATGAGTGACTTCAGCTCTTTTTATCATAGAATCATAGAATCACTAGGTTGGAAAAGACCTTAGAGATCATCCAGTCCAACTGTATCTGTCCACCACTAAACCATATCTTTCAGCACCTCATCCACCCGTCTCTTAAACACATCCAGGGATGGTGACTCCACCACCTCCCTGGGCAGCCTGTTTATTCATTGTCATGATTTCCTGTGGCTGGACTTAGCTCTTTCTAATAGACCCAAGGGCTGCAACGGTCCTGGGAAGAGGGAGTTCTGCTTCTACAGGCTCCTGCCACGACCAAAGCATCTTCCCTGCCTGTCAGTTCTGCCAGAGTTATGTCCACATCTGTCCTGGATTGAGATTTCTCTGCTTTTAAAAGAGGAGTAATTCTGCTTCATTGATCCTCACCTTGCTGAATTAACTCATGTTTAAACAATAATTATGTTTTCACCCTGGAGAGGAGACAAAGAGATAAACGTCTTTGGAAATGAATGTGTTTCAGATGCCATATGTCGGGGTTAATTTATTGATGGGTGCAGAAGCTGCTATCTCCTGTCTTTCTCACCAGCAACAAGGAATTAGCCCCCATCATTCCTCAACCGAGGAAAAGAAAGAGATTTTGTTTCATTACTTTCCCTTCTTTCTTGGTCTCTTAAGCCCTAGCGCTAATCTTTTGCAATCGGTTCTGCTGCAAAGCCTCCCGTGAGCTCCAGTTTGCATGCGCCTTGTTAGAAATGCTGGCCACATTTCAGCTAAGACAAAGCCTGGGCTGGTAAACAGCCTTCAAAATGCACAGCAGAGACATGCAAATTGGCTTTTCAAAGAGAAACCAACCTCTGTCCCTTCCACGCGTTGTCCAAACTTCTCTGTGTGGCATTTATTGACTGATAGGGATGTGACCAGTTCTTTCCGGACCTTGCTTCCTCCCACATCAGTCGGTCCATGAAACTCCCCATGGCATCTGCCTGGCACGGTTAAGCTAGTTGCTTTGCTTTTGGGGATGTTCTCTGGGTTTTCTGTGTAGGAGATGGTTTTTAGGTTCACAAAGGAACATGTGGTTTGTTTGTAGACATCTGAATAGGTTTTGGTTGTTGTGCAAATGCTATTCAGTTAAAGTGCCTGGATTCAAGTGGTGGTGTGGTGGGCTACTTAGGTCTCAAGGCTTGGTCTTGTGCCCATAGGTGCACAGAGAAGATGTGCATCCAACCGAGACAGCACTGTAGGAGTAGTATCTCCAGATGGATGTACAAAAAGGTCCTTGTCCCTCTCCTCTCCCTCTCCCCTCCTCCCGAGTGACTTTCAGTCATGCATTAAGTGACATGACTAACATCTGTCATGTGTTGTTTGTTTTTTCACCCACTCCCCAGGGCGAGATGCGTGTGCAACAGAGTGTTTGGGAATTTTTGTAATTGGCACTTGCTGTTTACGCTGGGGAAGGCAAGGTCAAAGGCACCATGTGTGTGTGTTGAGCGGCCAGTGGGGAGGCTGGAGACGGTGCCACAGAGTCTCGTTCCCCGTTCAGGCTGGGGCCAGTGCAGGAGAACACTCTGTCTCCTCATTTCATAGCACCTTCCCACCGGCCCTGACATCTCCTTGGCTCTCAGGCCAAGTTTTGCTGTCATCGCAGCACACTGGCACTTCATCTCCGGGTGGCTCCTGCCAAGGCATTATCAGCATTGTCCGCCCCAAGATGCAGCCCTGCTTTGCACGAGTCTGACCTACATTCCTCCACCAGAGATGAATGGGCTGGTGTTTGGCTGCGTAAAACACGTGCTCTTGCCGAGTGAAGGCTACTATATTAATTACCTCAGAGCTCTGCGTGCGATGGACTCGTCCTTTCCATTATATATCAGCCTTTGTGTCACTGGCAAACTTTGCCAGCAACAGGTTTATGTTGCCTGTGAGATAATTGATGAGTGATTAGCAATGGGCCAAGAACAGATCCCTGCAGGACCACACTGGGAACACCCTCCTGCACTGATGATTCCACATTAACAATTAATTCCCCATTAGCAATTACATTTTTTAATCCTTCCTGTTATAACTCTGGATGCTCTCCTTATCCAGCTGGCTGAAATACCAGCCTTGCTCCAAACTGCAGCCCCATTCAGCATGTGAACTGGTTTCAGAACCTTTCCAGGACCTCTCTTGGGTTAGGTTTGGCACACTATCTACTTGCCCCTGCGTCCCTCATTCTTTGCAAGCCATCTCGAAGCCAAAGTGCTCTTCGGGTTTGCTTCGCAGAGGGCTTGGGGAGCCAGAACCCAGACGCAGTGATGGATCACTAAAAGGACATGTCTTGGCTTTGGAAGGATATCAGGATTTTCTCAGTGCAAAGTCAGGGGGCTTAGCTCAGCCTATCCTCAGGCTAAATGAGCTCAGTTCAGGGGTGGTGCTCACATAACCTGCGGAAGGAGCCAGCTGTATCTGGAAGACTTCCATCCCAAAACATGTCATGAGCCGATAGATGCTCTTGCATTGGAGCTTCAAGAGGGGAAAGATACAAGTGCTGTGGCAATGGTGGAAGGTACTGAGAAGGGTGTGGGCACCCCTGGATGGCAGCACCCTTATCAGAGCAGCACTGCCTGCACTTCTGGGCGCCCCAGCCCTCGCTTCACTCCTGTAGGCAGCTCGTGTGCCCGGCGGGTGAGTCAGCCTGACTCACCGGGGACACGTTACCCCTCACATGAAGGCTCCAGCGCTGGCAGCTTACGTGCAGCGATTAGGATTCGAGCTTCTCTGTGAGACAGAGCCTGTTAAATCATGCTGAAGGCTGCCGTTTAAGGGCAGGCATCCTCTCTTTGCCTCCTTTGCCTTGCTAATTGCTTCCTGGGGCTAAGCTAGCCCAAGCTCATGGGACCAGCATCATTCTAGTGGGGTTGCTGCATCTGCTGGGGGCCAGTGTACTAGCATACCCCATGCTGTCCAGTGGTACAGCCTGGCTGTAAATCGAGTTACCTCTATCCTGGGGCATTCATCACCGTGGTGGTTTGTCTGTTGCCTCCCCATCTTCCCTGCAAGCCCATAGCTGCAAGGAAGCAGCAGAGACAGCAACTCACCCCACCTGCAATGACACCCCAACTGCGATCTGCAATCCATTAAACTCTGCTGCATGCTGTTAGAGCATTTTAAAGCCCATCAAGGTTTAGGGTCCCCTCTGTTGCTCTGATGTTTCCCTACTGCTTCCCTGCCCTATGTGGTGAAGGTTAGTCTGTCTGGGAAGAACCCTGGATGCAAACAGGCACAAGCTTCCTCACCCCAACTTTTTCCTTCCTACCCTACTGTCTGTCCCACAGCACCTGGCCTTTTTTTTTTTTTTTCTTTCCCCAGCACAAGATGCATCTCCTGAAAGGTTCCTTGTCTGCAAAGTAAAAGAAAATAGCAAAAATAGCCCCAGGTCCTGGAACATCTTTTTCTATTACTGGACATCCCTCTGAGCTCAAGTAGATTTCCTGCCCAGACACAGAGTGAATTATGACCAAGCTCTCAGAGGCTGACCTTGTGGTCAGCTGGAGCACAGGCTTGCTAATAAATGTGGTCAGCCCCTACCGCAGACAGCCTATTTTTAGTGCCTGTGTTTCCTTGCCCACTGCCTCATCGCCCTGCAGGTCCCAGAGCTAAGCATCCCTCAGGTGTCTGGCTAGCGGTACAGGATAACCCCACAGGGAGCGTGTCCCAGGCTCACTCCTCCCCCTGGGCACTGGGAAATCGAGCGGTTTGATTTCCATGCAGTGTCAATTAATTTTGCATCGCAGAAAGTTGTGGATGCATGGGGCGGGGTGGCCTGTCTCGCTGGGGTGAGCTGGGGGAGCACAGCTCAACTCCTGCCCATTGGGGAGCGGAGAGCTTGCCGCACTCCCCTGGGGTCTGTGCTCGGAAAATAGCTGCAAGTCAGTGCGAGATGGATGTCCCGTTGTGCAAAGTGCTGTCTGCTGTCAGATGCATGAGGAGAGATGCTCTTAAAGTGCAGGTGGGGGAGACAGGAGAGGAAGAAAAATAGAGGGATTGGCACTTAGGTGAGAGGGAGCACGGCTCCAAGGGTTTGAAGACTTGCTCTTTGCAAGTTCCTGAAGTTGGGAGACATGCAAAGGACATTGCAAATAAGCTGCCTACGTTTGCTATACAAGTCTGTCTGAAGGCACTTGCACTGAATTTACCCCTTTCTAGAAATAGAAGAAGTTATTTGAAATGGTGCCAATAGAGTTGAGGTTCAGGAGCAAAGTGGGGATACAGGATCATGTGGACCTGGGTTCACGTGAGCCGTCTGAGAGCTTGGAAGGAAATCTATTAGGACAACTGGGATACTAACAGAAGTATGAACCCTTCCATCATTCTGGTGTATTGAAGCGTATCACAAAACTGTAAAAGATTTGGTGGGGGGAAAAAAAAGGTAACTAAAGGTAAGAGTGTGGATCTGGCAGGTTTTGGACAAACCTGTGATCCTACAAAACTGGTGAAAATAGTTCACATATGTGGGTGAGAAGAAGAAACCGCCAGGAGGATCACAGTCTGCCAGGATTCATTAGTTCTGCCGGTGGCAAAGAAAACCATGTCTCAGTAGTCTCTTAGACTTCATTAAACATATCGACAAGCAATGAAGGAGGAATAGTGTTTGTAGTACACCCAGACACCCAGAGGAGCAGTGGATGGAGAGCATTCAGCCCAGGATGCAGCCTGGGCAAAGCTGCCATGGCCCACAGGACGAGGCAGGGCCTGCTGGTGGGGATGTGCAGAGGGGATAACATGGGACAGGGAGCAGCATTTGGCTCATGGGGCATATGTGTAAGCCAGCTGCGTCCTTGCTGGCAAATCCTTGCTGAAACCCACTGCTGGACAAGCCCAGGTTGTGGGGAGAGGTTGGGAGGAAGGGTTTGGATAAAGGTCATCTTCTTGGGGTGGCATCATCCCATTGTGTGAAGCAGGAGCATCACTTCCTCTGCCCATGCTTGGTTTTAAAGTGAAGCATTGCCATAGTCCCCAAACACTGGGGGAAGCCAAAATCTCGTGTGCACAGATTTTCTGACCCAGGTAGTTGAGGCACAGTCCAGCACATGGGAAATAGCCATGGGCTTTGCTCTTTGCATGAGCTCTGGCTGGAAGAAGGGACGTGTCCTGTCCTAGCACTGAGCTCCTTTTGGTAAGGGAGAAAGCGATCATCCATGGGTTATGCCTGTTGGTTTTTATGCCTGTTGTTACATTCTCAAAGGCTTCCAGAAGTGGAAGATCTCTCAAAACAGTGACAGTTGGAGTGGAAATTTTTAGTGCTTCAGGGGCTTGGCTTATTAACCTCAAAAAGCTTGGGAAAGCCTCACCTTGGAAGTCACACACAACCATCTCAGGGAGCTGGCCATCTCACATTTCCAAAGCAGCCTGGTCAGGGACATGTGTCCCACTGAACTTGGACTGAGGGTGCCACTCATTATTTATCCCCTTTGAAGGGTTCTTAGTGTCTGAAACTATGGATCGTGCTGCCCTGGGATTGCAAAGCCAATCTCTGGTCAGGCTGGAAGAGCAGGGTGCTGCAGCTCCAGGCACTGCTTGCGGGAGCCCGCGACCTTAGCTGAGAGTGCTGTAAATCATCCCTGGAGCGTGTCAGCAGGGCTGTGTACATCGGATCCTGGGACCAAAAGGGCAGGCAAGGCTGGGGCCGAGATGTTCAGGTCCTGCACATCCATCAGTAGTGTTGGACACAGAGTGGGTCACTTGCTGCTGTCTTCAGGCCACCTGTGACACGTCTGTGACCAAGCAAAGCCCTGGAAAATGGGAGCACCACCTCAGCTAGACACCGAGACAAAACATCATCATCTCTGCTTTCTCGGGAGAGGATTTTGCTAGGGTGGGAACAGAACAAAGTAACCACGGAGCATTCTTGGGACCAGAAATGCTGGACACGACACGCACAAACAGTAATCAGAGTCTTTCACATGCGTTAATTTCCCTGGGCAGACACTGTGCTTCTGTGTACAGGGAAATATCTAATACCCAGATTCTTAATCTGGGGGGAGATATTGGAGCGTAAAAAATAAACAGAACAGCTTGCAAGATGTGTAGTCTGTCCTGTGGATGCAAAGAGCATCTTTCAGGATAAGCAGTCTTGGGCAGCACTAAATGGAGTGGATCCATGCAGAGAAGCCAATATAATTGTGGCATATTAAAAGGAAAAGGAGAAAAAGAAGAAGGATTGAGCAGGGCCTGTGGCAGGCTCGTTACAGAGAGGAAAAGCGATGCATGTCACCTTGTAATGAGTGCTTCAGGAAGGCAAATCAGGTGGAGAAGTGAAGCGAAACCACACAACAATCGACAGTGATGGAGGCAGGAGGGGTTAAGGCAGTATTACTCCATCATAGGGACCATTGATCTCTTGGTGTAGGATTTTCTGGGAAAGATTGGTATTTGGATTTATTTGCCACCAAGCACTAATTGCAGCTGAGGAGCCTGGAATCTTCCTTTTCACAGAGCCATACTGGTGTTGGGGAAGGGGCTTTGTGTATGTGACTCACAACGTGGGGATCAAACAGCCTTTGTCTCAGGAGACGAGAAGGGGCTAAAAACCTTTCTTTGCACAGTTGCATACATTTGTGTGCAGGGTGAGTCCCTGTCCCACAGCCCTGGGCAAGACACATTCACCTCCTGCTGCAAAATCCCCCTGGATGGAGCAGAGCCTCGCTGTAGCCATTCACTGCCCTTTGTCCCAAGTTCAGCACACTTGGCCTTCCTAGATTTTTCAGTTTGCAAATCCTGAAGTGTTTCTGCCAGTGCAGATGCCTGTTAGCAGATTTAAGCCATCCAGCAGTATCCAGACTCGTCTTAGTTACCGGTTCTGGAGTGTTGCAAAGCAGCCAGAGGTCTGCAGAGCTGATGCTGAAAAACACTGACCTGCAAGGCTGGAAGCCTGGAGGACTTCTGCCAGCCAAGAGCTGTGTGCTTTGTAGGCAGAAGAGAACCGGCACCATCACACCAAGGAGCTGACTGGGATGCACAGAGCTGCAGCGTGTACCGTGTCTTGATTCTTGCTGATTTTGCGAAGGTGTAATGAGGTATGCATGTATGTGCATGTATTTCTGATGTCCAGGCATTGGGTGTGCTGCTGGGTAACCCAGATCTGCTGGCAGACAGCTGGTAGAATGGATGTTTTTCTATGCTGAAATGTGCTTCTGCTCCCTGGAGAGAGGTCTCCTCTGTCTGTGCTGCTTGCAGAGGGCCATACTTGCTGCGTCCAGGATCCAAACTGAAATAAAGCTGTGGATGTTGCTGAGCACAGAGGTAACAGAGCTACACAGCGGGATCAGGGTCCCATCCTGTTGTGAGTGGCAGGAAGGCAGGCTCATGACGGCAGTGGTTGGTGCAGACCTGCATCGTGCAGTGCATGTGGACAGGAGTCCACTGCTGGGGGCCAGTCCTGGTAGCCCCATGTTCACGCATCCATCCAGGCGGATACCTCCAGCCAGGCAGGAGAGCTCTGCTCACCATCCGCATCGTTTATGTACAAATCCACATCCCAGGGGGATGATGAGCCAAGCCTGGAGTGCTCCCAAGGGGAGTCTCCAGCCGTAGCCCAGCACTTGAGACTTTGTAGGATGAGTCACAGAGAGCCCGTGACTCCAGCCAAACCGCAAGCCCTGGTGGGTCGGACTCTGCTGCGTCTGCGGCTTGCCTGCACTGTGGTGTGGTCCTCCAGCTGAGAGCATGCTGTGCCGGTGGGAAACTGAGGCACACGGAGTGAGAATGTATTAAATCCCGAAGCTAATGCGTGTCTGCCTACTCCTCCTGTTTCCCATGGGAAGCCTCCATGGCCATAACTGGGGACCTGGAGATCTGCCACAACCTGTGTCAGCTGCTGAGACAACTCGAGAGGCTTGGAGGAAAGCATGAGAATCCAGTGACACTCTTCAGGGGTGGGAAGGGGGTACTGAGCCCTGAAGGACTCCTGCTGTTCAGAGGGGATGTAGCATTACCTGGGATGCAGCGGATCACCTGGCTGGTGATCACATCCAAGTTCTTGTGCTCAGCAGACTTGAAAATCAGTTTTACCTTGTGATGGGAAGCACGGAGTAATTGTCCTGTGTGCTTGTCTCTTTTTTTGCCTTTGGTTGAGGGTCCACGCTGTGTGACATAGGGGAAGGGCAGCTCAGGACCTTGGGTCTCCAATGGTGCTTTCCAGCTCTTAGAGCATCACACGAGCCCCTTGGCAGAGGGAGGAACCATGGCCATTGCCAATGGCCACAGGCTCACTTGCTATGGAGCTGTAGCATCATTCCCACAGGTCCTCCTGCTGGAAGCCCATTCACTTTACTGGGACTGTGCCTCAGCTATCTCCAGGGCTTTGCCCTTGAGGAGCTTCCCCAGCTTTCCCAGTAACACCCATCCCTTGCCCTGTCCTCTCCCAGCATTGCAGGGCACAGCCCTTCGGGTGCTAAGACAAAAGGGTCTTGTTCCTCCTTGCTTTTGGAGGATGCTTGTGCTCTCTTGCCAGACCCATCACAAACATCCACCTCTCATCCTAGGTCAAGGGTAATAGCTCTGCAAGCTCCATGGTTGCTTTTGGGAGAGAGCCTTTATGGATGCCTTCAAGATGCCTTATTGATGCTTTGTTGTGGCTGATTTGCAGCCACAGCACGCTGGGTCTGCCCCCGCACAGGCGACTCCAGCTCTCAGCCCTGAGACAGACACGTCCGTCTGTCCCGCATGGCTTGCAAAGAGCATTTCGGTTGTTTTCAGCCCAAATTGCTGGAGACAGATCCTTGTTTTTATGGAGGATGAGCCCTGAATATTCAGGAAACAGCACTGAACTCACTGTGACCATGGTTGGCAGGTTCTGGCCCATAATTAATTAGCATTGATCGTACTTCACTTCCGACAGTGGAGGAAGGAGCTGCAGCTCAGGGAAGCAGCGAAGTGTTGCAGTATAATCGCTGCAGCCTTTTTCACGCTGCTGGTCAGTGCTCTTCAAAAGTTACGTAGCTGCTGTGATGGCAGCATGGGTGGCAGAAAGGAAACTCCTGGGGGAGTAGTAATGACACAGGACTTGGGAATTTTAAAAGGAACATTTGGTTCTGCATGTATGCAGGGTTGGGGTTTTTTCTTTTTTTTTTTTTTTTTTCCTGGTCCTTGGCGTTGGCTTAGTTTGACTTAGCCTTAGTGAAGGTGCTGCTCGTGTCTCCTGCATGGCACCAGGGTCATCGTGGTGTCCATCAGCCCACCAGGAAATTGAGCTATCAAAGCGTGGGACCTCTATGTGCTCCCTTTGCTCCCTGCTTCCCTGTCCAAGCGCAGCCGTAACCTTGCAATCCCTGGGACACCAAGAAGTGCTATTTAGGAGGTGGAAATGTGCCTTATCCCACAAGAAGTTCTGGGGGGAGGCTTAATCAATCACTTAAGAATGAAGGTGTCTGCCCTATCTGAGCAAGATATCCAGTGGTCAGTCTTTCTCTATGATGGTGAACCTTCCTTCCATGTGAAGTTGTCCATCTCACTCCATAATCTGGGAGTCTTCCAGACAGCTCTCTGAGTCCATGGTCTCTTGCATCCATGATGCGTTTCTTTCTCTGTATTTCTGACATTACATTCTTGACAGCTCCAGAGAGATAGGTGTCATTATCCTTCTACTGATCTATGGGTAGGACTTCAGGATGTAAACCCAACCCTTTAGGGTGTAATCCTGAAGGAAAATTTCAGGACTGAGGTCGGGAGATTTAATCCCATTACGTTCTTCATCCTGCCCTAAATCACAGCTCCAGAGTGAAGACCATGTAGTGAGAGCCACCAAAAGTATATCACAGCTTTTTTAACATGTTGCATGATGTTGTGAACTTGTCTCCCCGGTGAATATTCAACCTTCCTGCAAATGCTGTCCTTAATGCGTGCTGTGATCTGGACCACCAGCTCCCAAGCTTGTCCTTGCACAACCCATTGCTGGTGGGTCCCACTCGGGCTGTGACCCCATGCCAGGAGCCCTGGGTTCTCTCCCACACAGAAGATGTGCACAGCTGGTTTGCTGGGAAAAGCAGTGCCAGGGCTGGAAGAGGGGTGGGAGGTGGGTGTCAGCAGGCAGAGATGTTAAGAGTCAAACCTGGTGGTCTGTAGCATGAGGTGTTTGTGGATACAGGCTGTTAGCTGATTTAATTGTGTTTTTCTTCCTCCAGTGAGTTTGAGCCACTTAACTTGCGTAGCCCTGAGGAGTTTTTTAGTATAACCAGTATTTATGGAAGGCTTTTCACTTTGCTACTTCAGGGGGAAATACCGGTGCACACTGCAGCAGCCATCTCATAGCCCCACAAGCCACCGCTGCAGCATCCTCGTGGTGGAATGCTGAGGGGCACACAGGGGTTCAAGATGGGTAAATAGACACCAGCTCAGATTAAATCTGTGCTTTGGGTGTTTCTATTTCATCAGGGCCAGGACAGCCCAGCCAAACCCTGGCTCAGTGTACCAGGTGCCATAGGATTCAGGGGAGACATAAAATCAGAGCCTAGGTCTGATGCAAACAACTTGCACACCCTTGGGCCAGTCATTTAGTCTGCTCCAGGGATTCCAGCCCCGCCTGTAAAATAGGGAGAGCGATGCTCCCCTCGTTTGCCTCAACTGTTTGAGTTGTCAGCTTGTTAAGGCAAGAGCTGCCTCTTGCTGACACAGAGCAGTGGGTGCCCGGGCTCCGGGGGCTGCATCAGTGTGCTCCGTCCCCTGTGCTGGGACCCTGTGCTTCCCGTGAGGGGCATCTCCGGTGGGGAAGCCAAGCACTTGCTGCCAATCCATCCTGAGCAGAGCTGATGGGGAAAATCCTCAAGGGAACCATTTTCAGTTGGAAAATGAAGTGCCATCAACATCCACATGTTTAATAAATTTGTATTTCTCTGTTGGGTGAGGGGAGAAGTTGTGGGATGAAGGGAAGGGCTGCGGTATGTCTTTTTGGTATTTTTCACAAAGGGTTAGGCTCTTCCCTTTAAACTGAAATCCCCTCCCTCCCAAAAAACGTTTGCAAAGCCTTTTGTACAACACAGTGGGGAGGTTTTGAAAAAAAACCTAAGGGACCCTTTGGTTTCTTTCTGAAAGAAAAACCCTCCTCTTGGTTTTTTTTTTTTCTCTGAAGGAGAATTTTTTGGAAGTTTGGGCTTTTGCCCTGGTGGGGCCAGAGCGGCGTTTCCAACCTCATGGCATCTTGAGCTTGCCCCACAGGGGTGCGAGCACCAGAGCCTGGAGGGGCCGAAGCATCTTCTCCTGCCCGTCCCCATGCCGGCGGCTGCTTTCCCCATTGCCATCTCCCGCAGGCTGGATCCACTCTCCCTGGGTGGGCTGCAGAGCATCCCTTTTTTGCTTTTTTTGCTCTGCTGGTTTATTTTCTAGTCGTGGCCTCAAGCTGGAGGTAGGGACAAGCTGCTTCCATGCGTACATGCATAGATTGGCGCTGATTTTCCCTCTTATGGACTTTCTCGTAGTATTCCCCCTCCTGCAGGCAGTGTGTGCGGTTGTTTGCAGGCTCCTGCCTGTGGGCAATTTCCTCCTCCTCCTTACTACCATTCACTCCCTCATCCCTTCTCCTCTCCCTCCCCCCCGATGGGGACAGCCTCTCACAGCCGACTCATTTCAGAGATGTTGTTTTACCGCCGAAGCCAAGATTTTTCTCTCTCCCATCACGCTTAGTCTGGAAGTGGGAGGGGGAAGCAGGTTTTGGGGTTGGTTTTGGGTTTTATTTTTTCCTTAGCAATAAATAATCTCTGCATGCTGAAGAGGCAGGAGAGCGAAGCCGGCATTAGGCTAAGTTGAAATATTCCATTTGTTCACCCAGTCTTTCTCCCCCTCCATAAAGCTTCCTTTAGTGTTTAATTATAAAGGAAGTCACTATTACTTTTTGTTTTCTTGCTTTCCAGAAGATATTCCTGTATTATTTCGGCTTGCCTGGAGATTTCCACACACACCAGAACTTTTTCCTTTGGCTTTTCTTTTCTCTTTGCTTCCTTTTTGCCAGGGTTAAAACCCCAAGTCAGCAAGGTACTTAAACACATGCTGAAAGTTAAGGGCTTGCCTAAGTGCTTTGCTGACTTGGAGCCAAAGATATTTTCTTAAGTCCTTTAAATGCTTCAGAACCTGAATTCAAAACATTTTAAGAAATCCCAGAAATCAAGTATCTCTTGTGCTAATAATAGTTGTAATTCAGTCGTGCTTTCAGATAACTGGAGCTATAGACATGGTGAGCCTCTGTATAATCTTACTTTCAGAAAATGTGCTTCCCTAAAATCTTCTGCTTCAGACCCAAGAGCTCTCCAGAGAGCCGGGCACGTTTATTTGTATTTCAGTCAATGAACATAACTGGCCTTTTAGCTGTTGTTTTGCAATAAGACACTCAAAGCTTTTAAGTGTTGAAATTTAGGAAATAATGGGCAATTAGTTCAAATCACACTGAATGAATGTCTGCTCCTGAACTAACATTTGTTCATCATCCCCAACTACAGGGAAGGAAAAGAAAAAGCCCCACCAACTTGAGGGCTCTCAGAAACAGCGGTAATTGGAGGTTAGGAGATGCCCTCAAAGGCAGGCTGAGCGCCCGTTTCAGAGCCTGAAAGCAGAGCTGCTCTCTGCTTTCGAGAGTTTAGTCACAGGGATGGCAATGTAAACGGTACGGAGGGGGAATAGCGGCGGGTAGACGAGCAGGAAAGGCTCTGCGGAGGAGGATGTGTTTTCAGAAATAGAGCATCGGATAGATAATCACCGCGTGCTTGTTACAGGCTCTGCGTGATGAACCTTGGGGCCTCTGCCACCAACCAGCTGGTGGGGACTGCTTGGAAATGCTCAGCTGCTTAATGAAGAGCATCTTCTTCAGAGGTTTTGGAAAGGGTGCTGGGCAGCGGTGCTTCAAGGCACCAACAGAGGAGCAGGACCAGGCAGGAGATGGCTCAGTTCATGACTGTCTGAGGAGTTGCATGCACCCTCCTCTGAAAGCACTCTGCTGCTGCTGGGAATGGGAAACGCAGCTGAAAGCTCCCAGCTTACTGTCCTCGTCTTCAGGCTTTCTTTCCAGGGGTGATGTGGACACTGCATGAGCTTCTGCACTGTGCTTTCTAGGTACACATGTGTGCGCCTGCACAAGGCACGCAGAGCCTCTGTCCATGTTCCCCAAAGCAGACTGTGCTTGCAGTCTCTTGCCGTCTTGTAGACGTGCTCTGTGAGTTGCTCAGAAACCATTTGGGGACCACAGTCCTGCAGTTGTGCCAACCGTGGCCCAGATACACCTTCCAGCCCTTAACCGGAAACCCAGCCTCATTCATCCACTGGCTGGAGCCTGGTTCCGACCTCTGCTTGAGATCCAGAAGCTCTGTTCTGGGGTCCCATCATGGTTTGCAATGCTGCTTTAGAATCCTAGAATGGTTTGGTTTCAAAGGGCCCTTAAAGACCATCTGGTTCCAACTCCCCTGCCATGGGCAGGGACACCTTCCACTAGGTCAGGCTGCTCAAAGCCCCATCCAGCCTGGCCTTGAACACTTCCAGGGATGGGGCATCCACAACTTTAGCTACACTCAGGGGTTTATCTTGATGTCTCTGGTGAGAGTAATGCTCTTTCCAGTGTGACATGAGTCTGATATGTTGCCATCTTTCACCCCAGAGATGTTTGCACCCAGCAGATGCTCAGTGTGGGTGCCAGACTGCAGCTCCACAGCTGTGCCGCGGATCAGCACAGGCTGGTGATGGTTTCCAGGCTTGGCTTTGCTTGAGGATCCTTTGGAGTGAAAGGCATGAAATGCAAATGCAATATCTTGTTATTACCAAGGCAAATCCTGTGGCCTTGGCTTAATTGTTAATACAGCCCCTGATGGGCAGAGTAGATGGTTGCCTTATTAACATTGCTTTGAAATTATCACCATGCTCCAGAAGTTCAAGTATTACTTAGAGAAGTGAGTGATGGTGCCTGAGTCAAAAAAAAAAAAAAAAATTTTACTTGAGAAAATGCTTCCCATTTTATCAGCATCTATTCTTCCCACCCTCTGTTTGCCAGGCTGTACTGTCACCAGCTCAGTTCCTCGGTTGTCTGTAGCCATGTGCGTAAAGAAAAATATTGGTGTTGGTGCAGGGGGAAGAAATCCCTCTCTTGGGAAGAAACAAATCCTGGGGTCTAACCTTCGATGGATTTAGGGAGGGAGGTAAAAATATTGGTGTTTCTGTGGGGAGTTCCTGGGCACAGAACATCACTGGGAATACTTTGGTGCTGCCCTGTCCCCCCATGTCTCAGTGCTGCAGGTTGTGCCCCTGCTTTGATTTCTAAATCTATCTTATCATAGAATCATAGAATGGTTTGGGTTGGAAAGGACCTTAAAGATCATCTAGTTACAACCCAAACCATTCTATGATTTTATGATGACAGGGACCCCTTCCACTAGACCAGGTTGCTCAAAGCCTCATCCAGCCTGGCCTTGAACACTTCCAGGGATGGGGCATCCACAGCTCCTCTGGGCAACCTGTTCCAGTGCTGGGAGCCCATCCTGGGTGATGCCTTTGAATCCTGGCCCTGCATGCAGTGTGCTCTGTACCGGGGCTGGGTCAGAAGGAGGAGGATGACCCTCCTGTACCTGTGGTTAAGAAAGCAGAGGAGTTTTTCCATTCCCGGCATGCAGAAGTTGGTGTGTTTAGTTGCAGCGGTCCCAGCGTCAAGCCCAGCTGCTGCCGATCCACCCAGGGGTGTGAGCGTTACATGTATAAGTGACAAGCCACTGGCCTACAGCAGGCAAAACCCAAGCCAACAGACAGACAGAAAGAGCCTGAGGGGCTGAATTTTAGAGCTATTAAATGATTAAATGCAAGGGAAAAAAAAGTTAATTTAACATCGCGGTTGTGATTTTACACACCCAAGAGCCTGGAAATTGAGAGCTCTGCTTCTCACACAGGGATCGTAACTTGGCACTGCACAGATTGTACAGTATGTAAAATTAGACCGGAGAAACAGTAAATACGCTGCAGGGACCAATACTGTCTTGGCAGAAGGAGGATGGACTGAGTGGGACCCAACAGGTCTTTTACGCCTCTGACTTCCATAATTCTGTGCTCATAAAAAAAATATTGCACAATGCCTGATGCTAATCCGCAGTCTTGAGTGGGGTGAAGCGGGAGCTGGGTTGTTATGTGAACAAACAGTGGTCGCCCCCAGTGTATTCGCGTGGAGGAAGGCTGTAATTTGAGGGCAGGCACGTGGGCATCGACACACAGCGTTGAGGAAGCGTATGCTGTGCACCAGGGCTAAAGAGGCAGGTTGTTGGTCAGCGGGGTGCAAGACACCCCAATATCTCTATCCAGCACTGCCCCTCCCCTCCCCAAAGCTCGGTAAATACAGGCATCTCTGTGCTGTTGCTGGACCACAATGAGCTTATCATGTGTTTACGGCTGTGATTTGGGCACCTAATTCTGAATCGTATTGATTTCTCCTTAAACGGTGTTGAAAAGCCTGATCTAAGCACTCTTTTGTGGCTTAGAGTTATTTGTCCTGTCTGCATGAAAAAGCAGGACGAGAAAACAAGCTTTTAATTCATCCGCAGTGCTAACACCAGTCACCTGGCAGCCAAGGGCAAAGGCTCAAGTGAGCTCATCTTGGAAGATATTGGTGGGATTCTTCTGCTGTGTGCTGGTTCCTGTTAGTGCCGTTCATCTCCCTCTGGTAACACCTTCCCTTCCATATCATCCCACCCCATGTGCTGAGGCAGCCGTGATGTAGGCGCAAGGGGCTGAAGAAGTTGCTGCTTCACCTGGTAACTGCTGTTCCTCAACACAAGTCACCTCAAGTTGACTTTGCCAGGAAGCCAAGTGGGCAAGGTCACATCCAGCCTTCCCTTTGCCTTAGGATGAAAATGGTGTCATAGCTCAGCCTGTCCTGGCAGGGAGAGCACTTGGAGTCACAGCTCACAGGCATTTCTGTACCAGAATCATTGAATCATAGAATGGTTTAGGTTGGAATGGACATTACAGATCATCTAGTTCCACCCCCCTGCCATGGGCAGGGACACCTTCCACTAGACCACGTTGCTAAAACCTCATCCAGCCTGGCCTTGAACACTTCCAGGGATGGGGCATCCACAGCTTCTCTGGGAAACCTGTGCCAGTGCCTCACCGCCCTCTCTGTGAAGAATTTCTTCCTGATATTCAATCTAAACCTCCCCACTTTCGATTTAAACCCGTTACCCCTTGTCCTGTCACTGAAGGCCCTTGTAAAAAAGTTTCCCCCTCCCCAGCTTTCCTGTAGCCCCTTCAGGCACTGGAAGGTGCTATAAGGTCTCCCCGGAGCCTTCTCTTCTCAAGGCTGAACAAGGCCAACCTGTCCCCATAGCAGAGGGGCTCCAGCCCTCGGAGCATCTTGATGGCTTTCTTTGGACTCTCTCCAACAGATCCATGTTCTTCTGATGTTGGGGGGGCCCCAGAGCTGGACACAGAACTGCAGGTGGGGGCTCACAAGAGTGGAGTAGAAGGGGAGAATCCCCTCCCTTGACCTGTTGCCTACACTTCTCTGGATACAGTCCAGGATATGGTTGGCTTTCTTGGCTGCGCCGGCTCATGTCCAGCTTTTCATCCCCCAGCACTCCCAAGTCCTTGTCAGGGCTGCTCTCAATCCATTCTCCCCCCAGCCTGTCCTTGTGCTTGGGATTGCCCTTGATGCAGGTGCAGGACCTTGCACTTGGCCTGGTTGAACTCGGTGAAGTTGGCACGGGCCCACCTCCCCAGCCTCAGAAGAGCTCAGACATGCAAGAAAGGTCTTACCAAGACCTTTCAAGTACCCACCTGGGATGTAAGAGCAAAGTCTCCTGAAAAAAAAAAAAAAAGAAAGCCAAGATCACCAGCCCAACAGCATCCAGGCCTCTCTGCTGCAGAGCAGCTGAGACAGAAAAGCAGAAGTAGCAGTTGAGGCACATCTTCTTCTGGTCGTGCATATGGCCACACAAGATGAGGTATGCAACTATTGCAGATGGGTACACACCAGCATTAGCTTTGGCAGAGCTCAGTCCTACCCAAAAGCCATGGGAAAGGGCAGCTTCTTTGGGGTCTCCTACCCATACATGGCTGGTGAGACCCTGTTACCAAGGCAGGATGGACTTGGTTGCTGTTCCCACATTTGGTTGTCCCCTGTGGCCAGGGAGAAGTTAATGTTGGGGCAGCACGCTGCTGTACAGCCCCTGCTACTCCCAACAAGAGCTGAGTGTGATGGCACATGGGGAAACAAGGCTGTCTCTGACCCGGAGTCCTTCTGGTTTGTGGCGAGGAGCACTGCCAGCAGGATGCTCCAGGCCGATGTGGCTTGGCAAGTCTAAAGAGCTGTGAGAGAGCCTCTGTCCCAACATGGGGCTGCCAAAAATGCACCAAGACTGGTAAGAGACATGGACGTAGCAGTCCTGTCCTGGCACAGGGAAGGCATAATCTGCCCTGGTGAGATGCCACTCAGACAGGGCCAAAGCTGTTGTTTCAGACAGCCTGATGGTGTGATACAAGCAGAAAAGTGACACTGAAGTTACTCTGATAAGGCAGCTTTCCCCATCCTGCCACCATGTCTCCCAGCCAGGGCTCAGTGTGGGACCAGAGCCCACAAGGCACAGGGAGCTGCTGCATCCCTTTAGACTGAGCCAGTGCTGCAACAAGGACTTGTCCCTCACTTCTGATGTTTATGTTGCTTCTGCTTCCAGCGGTGGGTCTCTGTTCTGTGGTTTCCCACTGGGTTCAGCACTGCACTTTCTCCCCAGGAGGGTGCTTACGCCCTGCCACTGCGTAGCCTTCTTGGCCCCCGTGTACAAGCCATGCTAGTGCCACCGTCCGGACTGTGCCACCATCCACGGCATGCCACCATCCACAGCATGCCAGCCTGGTAGCAGAGGAGGCACCACAC
>NW_010233636.1:38107-42058 GCF_000690775.1 Eurypyga helias
CCTGTGACATGGATTATTATTTGTGACAATGGCATGTTTGGTTGAAAAAGTGTCCCTTCATCCTCAGGAAGTCCCAGTAGATATTGCATTAAGTTTCATTGAAGAAGCATCAGCCTCTTGCAGCTGAGTGGCTACAGGGGCCACAGAGGCCCTCTTCACCCCACGATGAGCACCCCTAGCTTGGTCTGGGGTGTAGCTGCAGAGGGAGATGTACTCAGATGCAAGGCTGTGGTGGGACGTAAGGCTGCTGCAAAGCTGGAGAAGAGCTTCTTTGGGGACAGCAGGGCTTGGCTGCCTCTCAAGGGAGGTAGTTTTCTTGTCACATCCAGGACAAGAGAAGAGGTTCTCCTGGCCTGGAGCTTTCCCTGAGACGAGCATGTCAGAGGGGGAAAGTGCCTCCTTTACAACACCCCTGAAGTAAACTGAGGTCTGCTTCCAGGCTATCGTGGACTGATTGAGTACAAGTCCTCTAGCACCCATCTGTTATCTCTTAATTAAAGTTTCTTGCTAATTATTTTTTCTTGTCAAGAGAGCAAAGCTGCTGACTCTGGGGATTTACCAAAGTAGAGCAAACAAACACAGGCTCTGCTTGTTGCAATTCTTCATTAATGGACAAAATTAACTTGGAACGGTCCATATCTTTGGCTGCATCGATGACACTTAATTATGCCTGTTTCCTTACAAAGACATATCTAGTTTTAAATCACTTGTGGAAGAACTGCCTCCTTAAGCATGAAATTCCTTCTCCTTGAAGGGAAGGTTTCTTCTGGCAACGAAAGCTGTGCAAAGACCAAGCGGTACAGGAGGGAGTAGACGTGAGGAGATCAAGGATGGGTTTTAAGAAACAGGTGTCAGGAAACCCTCCACAGTGCTAGAGGCTGTTTCATCTCAAGAAGGGCAGACCTCAGGGCTGTGAAGCTGCAGTGGGGAGCAGAGCCACCCGCATCCCTTGGGCATGGTCCATGATGCTCATGCCAGCCAGCATCAGGAATGAAAGAAGAGACAGGGTTGTGCCACAGCTCTGTGACACACAGACCCAATGGCTAGGAACATACTCCTGTGTGCAGGAAGGATGCAGGGAGATGGCCAAGCCACCTCCTACCCTGGCACTGACATGTGAGACATTGCTGCAGGAAGGCAGGGCAACCTGGGACAGACCTGAGCAGAGGTGCGTACAGCTCTTGCAGCAGTGGTCAGCTAGGGTGGGGATCAGTACTCCTCTTTCCATGCTGGCTGGGCTCTTTCCCCTCATCCTCCACACCCTCTGGGGCTCCCCGTTCATATCCTCTGGGGTTATTCATTTCATTTACCATAGGAAGTTGAAAGGTGCAACACCTTGCCAGTTTATCATCTTGGAAAGCTCTCGGCGTAGCCCCGGCACTGTGTAAATATTGAATGTATAATTTATGGATACATACACAGAGAGCTAATTAGCTACTGAGATGATTATTCGTGGCTAGTTGCTTAGCTGTAGGAGGGAGGTATGGAGGCTAATGGGGTGATGTGAAAGCCCCTGTGTGTGAAGGCATCTATGTAATTCTCCATCCTGCTACAGAAGTGCTCCATGTCCTCTCAGTGGAAGCAGGGACACGTCCTTTCTTACTGCCTCAGTCTCCCCATCTGCAAAAGAAGGGCAGAGGCAGAGGCTGTGCATCCTGCAGAGGAGAAGAGTGCTTGTGTCTTCCCCCAAATACACTTCAGTACCTTCCTTTTCCTCTTGCTCTCCTTGCACCAGCAGCAACCCTGCAGTGCATTTGGGCAGAGGGCTCCAGGGAGAACAGTCGGCCCCATCTGCCTGCAAATCTCTGTGACAGCGAGGACAGTTTTGGCCCCTGTGGGTGCGTGCTGGAGGTTGGGCCCTGGCACAAAAAGTCCCATTGAGGGGGGCTGTGGTGAGCACCAGTGCCAGGAAGGCAAACCATGTTCTCTGCTTCATCTGCTCTCAGTTCAGGAGACCCCTTGGGTGTCTGGGCACAGAACACCGGGGCCTCCTCCATGGTGCAGTTCTGTGCATGTTGCACAGGACAGTGCCCAGCAGCACGCTTGCCCTGGCAGCTGCCCACGCTGGAGGGTGGGAGCCTCTGTGGGAACAGAGGGAGAGCAGCCAGGCGAAATGGAAGGTTTCAGAAAGACTTTTGCTCCTTTCCAGCATGGCGCATGCTAAGGCACCCCTCGGGTTTGCAGGATTTCCCTGTCTTGTTGCCCTTGTAGTCTCAAAGCAGGTCAAGATCCATCAAGAAGAAAAATGAGGATGATGTTTCTGTTGAGGAGCTCCAGGTGAGCAGCGTGAGTTTGGGAAACATCAAACATGTTCCCGTGGGCCCTATGTTTCAGCTGCTTCATCTCATCTTCCCTCCATGTCTCTCCGCTGGGCTGCTGTCCTGTTGGTCCCCATAGCGTTGCAGTTGCACAAATTGTGCCGTCAAATTGTCACTCGTCAGCGTCAGGAGGGCAGCAAAGCAGCTCACAGATTGTTTCACCATGCTGCTGGGAGCTGTGTGTGTCTGTCCCACGGGTGGCTCCCGTCTTCCTTCCACTGCAGCTTTGCAGGGCTGTGGGTAAAGCTGTAATGTCTGCCCTCGTTATTCATCACCACAGCACCTCTCCAGCTCTGGGACTGTATGTCTTAAGCCATGCAATGCCTGCCTGGTGTGCTGTGCTATAGCAGAGGATGTGGCCCTTGGTGGGGTTGGATGCTCGGAGGCATGTTACTGGTTGGAGTGCAGCATCACACCCTCTCCATCATGTGCGCTTCACCCTTGTGCTGTCACCCAAACCAAAAAGCAGCATTCTTTGGAGAAGCAGGGTGGTGTAGGGGCAGGGCAGCATTTCTTCTAGCCAATGATCGCAGCAGCATTGGTGGGAAGGGGTCTTTGGAAGTGTCTAGTCCAGTGTCCCACTCAGGAAAGAACTATCCTCAACAGTAGACCAGATCAGCCATGGCTTTGTCAAGACACCCCTGACAACCACCAAGGATGGAGATCTCCTTCTCGGTGGGTACCTGTCCCAGCACTGCACCACCCTCCTGGAGAATAAATTTTCCTCCATGTCCAGCTCAAACCTCCCAAGCTGCAGCCCCTGCCCATTTCCAGCCTGCAGGAAGTGGAGACTCCCAGAAAAAGCTCTAGTCACCCTGAACTGGTATCTGCGGTACAAGACAGGGCTGCTGCAATGTTGGGGGGAGGCTGTCACCATGATGCCCCTTCCCAAAGGGGCTACCCTATGTTTGCACAGCGGTGTGTTTGGGTGGGAATTCTACGCCTGGCATGGGGCAGGAGGGACATGGGGACCTAGCTGGGCTCCAGTAAGAGCCTCAGTAAAACCAGCTGGGAGAAACGCCTCCTCCGAAGCTGTGCTTTGGGTTTCTCTGTCAGGGGCCTTAAATCATTGCCTTGGAAAGGAGCATTGCTTTCAAAGACCTGTCTTCCAGGAATGGCTCCCTCAGCCCTTCTGGATGAATGCCAATGTGTTTGCACTGTGTTTAAGGACAAATAGGAAATAATTCAAGGTGCCTTTCCCCCCTCCCCTGCTTAGTCCTTCTGCCACCAGCTACAGACAAGTTCTCAGCCACAGTCCTGAGAAGCGGAGCTGAGCATCCCAGAGTCTTCCCCATCTCTCAAACCTTCACTGGGGCTAGAGCCTTCCCTATCTCTCAAACCTTCCCAGGCAAGGCAGGAGCTGGGCAAGGCAGGCAGGTCTGTGGGTGTATAGCTGCACTGAGCCTTTCTCCACTCATGGCTGGTGGGTGTTGCATCATCTCCAGTGTCTTTGCTGAGCAGATCCCCACATATAAGGCCAGGAAAGTCAATGGCCTTTTGTAAGCTAGCAGGAAAGGGGAGAAGAAAATGTCTTTACTTTATGCAATAGAATAAATTAGGGGAGAACTTGAATAAGATGCTGGGACTGTTACTTCAGCTGTTATCTGTATCTGCCCATCCATCCATCCATCCA
>NW_010233637.1:0-2484 GCF_000690775.1 Eurypyga helias
CCAGATTTGGGGTGACGGGTTGGAGCTGAGCCAGGCAATCGGCCCTGGGAGCCACCCCAGTGCTGTCCCCCTACCCAGGGGACTTGGGGACAGTGGGGGATGCTGGGGGGGTGTCTGGTCATGGTGGCAAATGGGATGCCCATCCAGGGTGTCACTGGAGGGGCTCAACCAGGGTGGGTGCAGGACCAGGGCGGAGCGATCCTGGGGTGCCCAACCCCTTCTGCACCCCGGGGATGGCCCCAGCTCCACACGGCCGCATCTGCGGGAGCACATGGAGGTTCCACCGTGTGTCCCAACGGGAGGAGGGACATCGTCCCCAGCAGCTGGGAGGTGACCGTGTCCCTGAGCAGGCAGGCAGAGTAGGACTGTGTCCCCGAGCAGGCAGGCAGCAGTCTTGTCCCCAAGCAGAGAGAGAGGGGGGCTCCTGTCCCCAAGGAGGCAAAAGTGTCCATGTCCCCAAGCAGGCAGAGGGGGACCCTGTCCCCAAGAAGCCTGAAGATGCCAGTGTCCCCAAACAGGCAGAAATGGTCTTGTCCCCAGGGATCCTGTCCCCAGGGATCCTGTCCCCAGGCAGGCAAAAGTGATCTCCTCCCCAAGGAGCCAGAAGATGCCCATGTCCCCAAGCAGGCAGAACAGGTTATTGTCCCCAAGCAGACAAAGGGGGACCCTGTCCCCAAGGAGCCAGAAGATGCCCGTGTCCCCAAGGAGCCAGAACAGGTTATTGTCCCCAAGCAGACAAAGGGGGACCCTGTCCCCAAGGAGTCAGAAGATGCCCGTGTCCCCAAGGAGCCAGAACAGGTTATTGTCCCCAAGCAGACAAAGGGGGACCCTGTCCCCAAGGAGTCAGAAGATGCCCGTGTCCCCAAGGAGCCAGAACAGGTTATTGTCCCCAAGCAGACAAAGGGGGACCCTGTCCCCAAGGAGCCAGAAGAAGCCCCTGTCCCCAAGCAGGCAGAGCAAGCCCAAAGCAATCCTGTCCCCACGCAGGCAGGAGCGGAGAGGTTGGCAGCAAGTGGAAGGGTGACGATCCCCCAAGGGATCACCCGTGGGGTGATGATGCCTCGCAGGGTGATGGTGTTGTGCGGGTTAATGATGTCCCACAGGGTGCTGATGCCTTGTAGGGTGACAATGTCCCATGGGGTGACGATGTCCCATGGGGTGACAATGTATGCTGATGCCCCATAGAGTGATGATGACTCTTGGGGGTGGCAATGCCTCACAGGGTGACATCCCCATGGAGTGACGATGCCCTTTGGGGTTACGATGCCTCGCAGGGTGACATTCCCGTGGTGTGATGATATCCCTTGGGGTGACAATTCCTTGCAGGTTGTCATCCCCATGGGGTGATTGATGCCTTGCAGGGTGACATCCTCCTGGGGTGGTGATGCCCTTTGGGGTGACGATGCCTTGCAGGGTGACATTGCCCAAGGGATGATGCCACATGCTGTGGGGCTGATGTGGGCACAGCCAGCCAGGAGCACCATTGCCACGTGTCCGTGCCCAATGTCCCTTCCATGCTGGGGCAGAGCTGGCCCCAACTCCCCGGGCTGGGTGCCGGGGCCGCGTGGTGTCCCCACGGGTTTCTCCAGGACACGCTGCCCCGCTGACAGCAGTGGTGGCTGGGATCTGCCTGCCCCGATCCCAGAGACACCCATGGGTGCCAGCCTCCACCAGCCAGCCCAAACCTGGTCGTGGGGAGCCAGGGATGCTTCAAGCCACCACAGGGACCCCCCTCCCCCACCTACCCCAGGAGCTGGGGAGAAGGGGAAGGTGGAGCCCCCGCGTGCCCACCCGGCCGTTTTGGGGTCATTTCACATTTATTCAACTCCAGGCAAGGAACAAGGCAAGGGCTGGGGAGGGGGTGGGAGCTGTCAGCATGCCACGGTCACAGTGATGGTCACAGGGTGTGCCAGGAGCCTGCGGGACGTGCGGGGAGACCTTTTTTTGGTTGCCAGGGAAGGGGAAAACTAAACTTGAGAACTGACCGGCTCTGGTCCATCAGTGGTGGGTGGAGAGGTGTCCTGCGTGCTCATGTCCTTCGTCTTCTCCTCCTCCTCCTCCTCGGACCTGCAGGAGGGAGGGAGCCGGCTCAGCATCCTCGGCAGAGAGAGGCACCCCCAAAATCCCCATCCCAGCTGGGACTGGGACTGGCTGCTGATCTCCTGTCCCCCTCCCCGAGGGATGAAAGCCCAGGCACAGGGCTTGACCTTCAGCTCTGCTCTTCACCTGCATCGATTAACTGCCCCAAAAGGGCAAATTGCTAAAAAATCCCGTAATGGCTGGAGAAGAGGGGTGCTGGGAATGATGGCCAGGGGCTAGCCAGGTGCCACAGGCTGTCCTGGCCCAAGATGTTGCCGCAGCTGCCTGGGGATGGTACCTGCATCCCTTACCCGGCCTCCAGCTCCCCATCCAGATCCAGGCGGTAGTCGGGAGTGTCAGGACACGTCACCCCATCCTGCACCAGTCCCTCACGTAGTGTCCGCC
>NW_010233638.1:0-641 GCF_000690775.1 Eurypyga helias
CGCTCCGCTCCTCGTCCAGCATGAGCACCATCTCCTTCAGCTCCACGTTCTCCCGCAGGAGGGTCTCCTGCCTCGCCTCCAGGTCCTTCAGCTTCTGCTGGTACATGCCCACCTCCTTCCACATCACGCTGGCCGTGTGCCTCCCGAAGCGCTGCCATTCCCTCGACAGCTTCTTGCCCTTCTGCCGGTCGTCGTCCAAGAAGCAGCAGAGCTCCCTCAGCTCCTGGTTGTCGTCCTGTAACTTCTGGTTCACCTCCTTCAGCCCGCGGATCTCGTGCAGGTGGAGCTGCAGCCGCCGGTTCACGTCCTTCATCAAGTTGCCGTGTTCCACCATTAAGTTCATCTTCTCATTCTCCACTTTCCTCAGTCTTTTCACCAGCTCTTCCTTGCTCCACCTCAGCATCTCCTCTTCCGAAATTTTGCTCAGGTCTTCTTTCGACCCTTCCAGGGAATTTTTTGCCATCATCTGTGCCTAGGCAGCGTTGGCTCTCTCCCTCACACGGTAACAAATGGTTCGGGTTATTTTGTTCGCCTGATTTCCTGGGACTAAAATTCACTGCAGCATCTCGGGGAAGAAATATTATAGTTCTCTGAACCTTGGACAAGGAAGAAGAGCAACGCCGGACTGGAAAATCTGCTCC
>NW_010233639.1:0-12798 GCF_000690775.1 Eurypyga helias
TCCTAACCTGATCTCCAACCTCTCGAACAACTTCCCTGTAATCATCCCAGGCCACCTGTCCCTGCTTCAACAGACATACAGATATCCTACAGGAAACGGCACTGTACTGACTGACCAGCCTAATGAGCTCAAGGCTGACAGAAAGTTCTGACATTTGGCTAACTCTTCCCTTTAAGATAACAAACCTGAGCCTGGGAAAATGCCTGAGTGTCTTTAAGCTCCTTAAGCACTGAGGCTTGATCACCCGGCTGTAGTTAGCTTCACAGCGTGAACGAATGCAGGGACTACACCTGCCCACAACAGGGAGGTGACTGCCAAAAGAAATTTCACCCAAGTCTGTATGTCCTTCTTGAAGTGTCTGGGAGGTTGAGGCCTGAATTGCTACATCAAAAAAGGGTGTCAAAAAAGGAAATATTTCAGTAGTAACCAGTTTACCAAGGCTTCTGTTTACTTTATGAACTTGCAAAAAACATGAATGTTAAATATTTACTCAGTACGGGAGCAACAGATTCAGTAAGGAAAAGTGGAAAAAAAATTACCTGAGGTATCTTCTGGCATGTTCATTTTTGTGGCCAACCATGAGATAGTAGCATCCTACTGCAAACCACGACACCTACACATTAAATTCAAGTAGAATATTATTGGCTATATTGCACTGATTTTAGTGAAACATCACCATAGGTGATACAAAACAGAGGAACAGATTATAATTAGACCAGTTAAGAACATCTTTCACTGACAGTCAGCTTTTCAAATTATTTGGTATTACAGATAAGCCAAAACTGCTGGCATGTACATCACTACCTGGGTTGGTTTGGCCTCATGGAGCGAGCGCTAATTGGAAAGCTTACTGCTGTCTTCAATTATCCAACGGTAGGGAATACAGAAGACAGAGCCAGATTTTTCTCAAAGGTGCAGTGATAGGATGGGAGGCAATGGGTGCAACATGGGAAATTCATGTTCAGTAAAAAAGGAAAACAATTTTCACTATGGAGGTGATCAGACATTGGAGAAGGCTGCCCAGAGAGGCAGATGTATTTTCTAGTGTAGCATTTGTTTTAAATTAGTTTTCAAAGTGAATACCTCACATTAAAACAAAGTACCTGTAAAATAAATTCAAAAAAAGAACCTTGGTATAAAATTACAATGCATAGAAAATAAGAGGAGCGAACCATTTTTGCTAGCTCCATCCAGACACACATTTTGAATTCTGTTGGTCAAACTGACTATTACATTACAACTTTTATGTGCTTTCACCTAGAAAAAAAAAATCTACCTGGTAATGAAGGCTTAGAACAACTTACAGGATTATTTGGGTACAAGTCCACCAGTTTGTGAGAAAGATAGAAAAGCTCTACGCAGGGGGAAGAAACAAGAAAAGAAGATTAAAACACGCTAAAACATGAAAATGGTTCAAGCCCTATAGCTTTCTATAGAAAATACCCAGAACATCCAACGTTACTAATGCACAAGTGAACAAAAATGTTTCCTCTTTAGTGCTAATGCTTCAAACTGCCTCAAAATAGATTTGGTTTTCCAATTAACTACCACAACTCTCCGTAAACCTTCATAGCACATAAATATGCAGCTGTACATCCCCACCCCTTAAGAATTCTGCAACAACTTAGGTCATTAATATAAATTAAAATAAGCATTATCGTGTACTATTGTGCTTGGATGTACCTTGTCAAGGTGAAACACTATTGAACTTTTTACACCTGGAAGGTATAACATACTGACTAGATCAATTTCAAAGCAAAGTCCTGTGCATTAATACGCTGAAAACAGGACAAAAGCAAATAAATGATTCATTTACTTGGAATAATTATAAGTGATTACTTTTCTACTTAAAATAATAATTGAAATAATCAAGTACAGCATAACAATTCTATTGGCTACACAGTTTCAAAAGAAATAGCATTTCAGCACATAAAATCTCTATTTCTTCAGAACAGAGCAGTCTTAAATTGAGGAGTTTGTCCTGGAGTCCTTTGCATCAATTCTGGCTTCAGAAAAAAACAATATGGAAACTGGCTTACAAAATACCAACTTATTTAACAAAATGCTTCTCAAGGCAGACTCAGAAGAAAAATCAAGAGCAATGGCCACATTTTCAGATGCGGTTAACTTTAAAGGAACCGAAAAGTATATTTACTAAACATTGCAAAGTACTAGTACACTTAATATCCTCTTTGTGTACATACAATGCACCATCCTTTGAGAGACTGCAAGTCATACAAGCTTCTTATTCTATTTTTCCAATTGGTTTTAAAGACATTCAAGCTCCTCACTTGCTTTGGATGTTTACATGCAGTCTGAAATGAGAAAAAGCCACCCCAGCTGCTAGTAAGATATTCTGGTAATTCCAACAAAGGTGCTGCATGATTACCAACTTGTTTGAACCATAAAGAGAGGCCTTCACAACAGCAAAAGCTGTTGAGAGAGTCTAGTTTTTTTCCAGTACAGAAAATGCATGTCCACCTCAGCTTACACACTGCTGTAGAGCTCCTCCCAGTTCAAATTACTATGTTTTATTTTCTTGCTGAGCAGAAAAAGCACACCTAGATACTGTAGGAAGATGACCTCTGAACAGAAACCCAAGAGCAGAAAGGAGGCAGCGCAGCTCACTAACCTTCTGGCTGCGTAGCCCAGTGGTTAAAAGACAGCAACACTCACGATCACACGTGAATGAAGACTCTTTGCACAACCACTCCCTGCCCTGCCACTGTCAGCTCTGAAACGCCCTTCTTTCCCAGTTACCACTCTTTTCTTCAAAGTGCAGGGAGGAGGAAAAACATATGTAATTTTTCAAACTGTCTATAAGGGGGTTTCTTGGCATCCTTAATCTTTAACATTTTAAAAAACTGAAACTTTACAATCTTCTTTTGACTCATTAAACGTTGCATTTCTTACCATTTGCCTTATTAAGCTCCACGAGTGTCCCTATGTGCACAGGTAAACAGTTTGCATGGAAAGGATCTTTTTCCATTACTCTAAAAAAAAAAAAAAATCTGCAATGCACATTTAAAAAATTTTAATGTGTTATAAGCAAGCTGCTTTTATAGCGTATAATGCCCCAGTTAATTACGACTTTAGGCACTAGAAAACTAGTTGTGAGTAGAACTTCACTATTAACAGGATAATAAAGGTTAAGACCAGGAAAGTAACTGTCAGTGTAGCTTAGATGAAGAGGGTAACAGCAAATTCTTGCAAGCTGAATAAGCAGTTAGACAAACAGAATACAACGCGCGTTTGTTCGCAAGTCACTCAACACTTCTGTTCATCTTTTCCATATGTTTCACAGCAACTTTCAAGCAATAACCCTCAGCTTTCTGAGCTTAACACTAAGGTGTATCCCTTCGGAAACATATTTAGCTCGGGTTTAAATTTTTATTTCCTGTGGCGTTTAGAAACAGAAGATAGTCTCCCAGACAACAGGCTGCACGCAGGATGCAGCTTCTAGGCACGTGCCCTTTTTAGAGGTACTGGCAGTTGGTAAACTAGCGCAGAGAAAAAGACGTCTTGAAATCTATTGACAGAATCTCTTAAATCAGAGGTACAACATTACGACTCCATTCACTGAGAAGTACACTTTGAAATAGTTAAAAGATTTCAAATGAGAAGTATGAAAGAACATATAAACAAATACATTAAATGCTCTCTTGAAGAGAGTCTAAAGCTTTGGAGTTGTATGGGCTTCCTCAGCCTCATTTCCAGCCTCCTGCATCTGTGACAGTCTCCTCCTCAGGAGACATTTACTCCTGGCACTTCCTGCTAGACAAGGTGTAGCAATTAAGTTTCAGAAATGAAGATGCAATAATAGAATTTTTTTATTTCACTGGAGTAATTTATTTCAATAGGATCATGATTTTACTCAGATGTTTAATTTCACCATGATGGTCAGCATTCCCTACGGTCTTCCCGAAAGTGTTGCCTGTACTGGGTTCCATGGGATATTCTACGTAGCAATGGCCTGCTTCAGGTTGGAAAAAGCTGTACTATAAAAAAAACAAAGGCAACAAACTAAAAGCCCTTCTATTTTATATTACTATTATTCTGGAACTATGCAGTACATACACAAAATCACAGTTTTCTTGAAAAGGGAGTTGTTGGGCCAGCAAAAAAAAAAAAAAAAGAAAAACAACTCATCAATTAAAATCACTGCACAACCATGTGATCACATTTACAGTGGCGGACAAGCAATCCGCACTGTTGTTCTGACCCATCTGAACAACCGAGCAGCAGTTCTGAGCCTGAGGGATGTAACAACCGAGACATAATACATGGCACATCAAAATCAACATAACTTCTAATTAGCCAAAGAAATTGTACTTCCAAACTAACCAACCGATCCATTCTGAAGGCCAAACAAGAAGTGGTACAGAACACAGGAAACCGAAGGTACCAGAGTAAGGATGGGTTAAGACAAGTGCCGCACAGTGCTGATTAACTGCAGTTTTGCTTTGGATACTTCTGCTACGTATCATCAAAATAACGTGTCTTGCCAGACACAAACTACATTTTAAATACCTGAAACTTTGTATCACACTTATGTATGGCAATGCACTGAACAATGCTACTTGCTCTAAGTCCAGGCATATGAGAAAACACAAATTGCTTTGTATACTTACACAGAAGTAAGCTTGTAGCACATTTTGAAATCACAGTTGTAATAATGTCTTTCAGCTAAGGAAACGACCACATCCAGGTTTTCTTGAAGACCATCTACTGATTCAGGAAAAAGCGTTTCACTGGGTTTATTATACTGAAAGACAAAAGAAACAACATGTGCATCCAATCTAAAATCAGATGGTAATTATATATAATATATTACATGGATATTAGTGTTTTTAGTTCTAAAAGAATATTTAAGAAGCACTAAGCTTCTTAAAATTCTCATTTTAAACTGAAAGTCCATAAAACATGCATTTGGTAAAGAAGTTCTTTATAATGTACTTTAAAACTCATTTAGAACATGAAAGATAGTTGCCAGTGTCAGTATTTTCAGTGTAGGCTGTAGAAATGAACACTGAGCATATACAGTCGGTTTTCAGTACTCTTACATTACTGTTGGAAACAGTCTGGAATAATGTTGTCAGTCAACTGAAAAGACTAGGATATGAGATTTTACCTATGTTATTAATGCTCTTTTTCCCACCTAGAAGTTTCTCAAAAAATAAAGCTTAAAAAAACCACAATCATAATTTCAAGTTGTCACCACATCAGAAAAGTTTACACTAAACTATCCCCATAAAGTGATATTCACTGCATCATAAATTTTAAAATAACCCAAACTACAAAGCCCTTATTTATTCCAATGTTCAGAATAAATGGAACCCAAGAAAATTTACACCTGAAGTCAAGACTTTCAATCAATTCTCCAGCTTTTTAGTCAGTTTTGGGATTTACCTTTTTTAATTTATTCTCAAATAGAAAGTGAAGCAATTCTTGTTCTTCTTCTGTACACTGTCTATCAAGATGTAGAGAATCAAGAAGTTCTTTTTCTATGTGAATTAAAAAAAAAAAACCAAACAAAGCAGTCATATTACAAGAAATAGCAAGATCCAACATTTTAAGAACTTAGAGATGCAAAGAATTTTATGATGCTCATCCTGAAACTAGAAGGAACAGTACAGATACACTAAAAAAGATAATACTACTAATTATGGAAATTAATGATTGAATTCTTAGTTCTTCCTTCTACACTTTTTAATACAATTTAATAAGGATGACAAAACACACCACTACTTTTATTTACTCCACATGTCAAATTCTGTCACTCAGAATGCTGTATCAAGCAACGCCTACTATAACTAAGCAAACACCGGTAGGGTTTCATGGATTCAAAGCCTGTGAAGTTCAAAACACAGGAAAAGCATCATTGATGCTGGGCAAAGGGCATGGGAGCTGCTGGATCTAACAGGACAGCTGGGTTACTTTGCTTCTTTTAATTCTTTGCACTGCAAGAGTGAAAAAACAAGGTTCAAATGTAAATTTGAGCAGATTGCAATTTTCAATCCTTTCATGTTTTTTCTATTCTTAATGTTTGAAACTCTGTTGCTTGCAGTTCTGCTTTAATTTTTATCCAGGAAAAAGGCATTCTGAGAAAGCAGCTAAATTTTACTCGTAATTGAGAAATACCGCTATCCAGACCTTCTTGGGCTGTCAGCATATGGTGCGATGTTAAAAGATCAAATGCTTCAAAGCAGTAAACATCAAGCTTCAAGGCCTCTTTGTAGCTGTACGTTGCTAGGGTTCTATTATCCAAAGCGTCATAGATCTTCCCTCGCAAAAGGCATATAGAGCTCTTGATCTGGTGGAAAAGCAGGGCTGAAGGTCAAAGACTGAATCAATGTTTGCAATTTGGGTTTGAGCACAAATCAAATGGGCTCCCTAAAAAGTAAAAAGCATTTCATGTATGATGGAACCTGGTTTTCTAGCTCTGGCTGTTAATAAAATATTGTCTCTACTACCCTAAAAAAACTCAAACGGACGCTCTGCCAGGTTACCTACTACCAAACGAGCACTTGCTTGAAGTAAGCAGAGGGAGGACAGAGTTCTTTTCTGCTTCCTGATACAGAGCTGTAAGCTATTTATACTGAATTCCCTTCATAATGAATATAGGGAAATCATCGCTTCTTTGTTGACTACTAAACCACGTATTTCAGGCAAGACAAGAACAACCGCAGTAGACATGAAGGCGGCCAAATCAATGAAGTAATTTATTTTGAGCAGTAAAATATACCCTTCTTTTCAACCCAACACACAGACGCTTCAGAAACCAAAGTAGCGGAAGATCAGTATTACCACAGCTAAAGTTGTGCTAAGATGCCTAATAACTAATGTGTTCATTCAAAACTCCCTGGATGGGTGTTGAGTTCAGCCAGGCAGCCACACAGGTGTCAGCAAGTTAACACATTACGTGTCTAGACACCCAAGTCAGACCAGCTCTCTTGGGAGTCCACGAGCAAGGAACAACACAGCTGCATTAACAACTAATAAACCCCAGGGCACTGCTAAAGTGGGCATTCTGTTACCAGCTCCGAGAACAACCGTTCCTACTCCAGAACTAGTGTCCGTGCAAGCCAATCAAACTAAGTTCGAAAAAAAACTACATTCCAAGCGAGGAGTTTGATGTGAAATTTCTTGCAGCAGTACCCACTTCAGTAGTTCTCTCCTTTGGCAAACTAAACGCATCCGCGCACTAGCGAGCTACATCTTCGCGAGCATTCGTGAAAGTGAGCACTGATGGAAGTCAGGGGTTTTTGACGGGGTTATTTTTCACTCCAAATAGTTTCCCAATTTAGTTCAGCGATCAGCCACCCCACCACTGGGGCCTGAGTACCATGAAACAGGGAGCAAGAATGAAGAGCCATCGCTGAAGACTTCCCTCTGCTTGCAGTGGTAGCTTCAATGTCCCCATTGAGGCACACCACACTAACTCCGTCTAATCCACCTCTCCCTTAAGCCCATTAATAGCAGCATTCAAAAACAGTTCACATTGATGATTTAACCCATTTTGCTACTTCGGTCTTAGAGAGAAAACGCCATCTGTCAACTACCTTCACTGCAGTTTCAGGTAATAGACTTCAGTTCATCACTCCAGAAGTTAAGACTCTCCAGCCCACAAGTGGTATCGAACCCTTTTAACTGTGTGCCTACACCGAATTCTTTCACTGAGCCCCAAAAACTTCACCTTCACATCACATAATTTTCAAGTGTGTCAAAAAACCATCCCCCTAACAACAACACTTGAGTGATTAAGAACAAATATTTCATTAAAAACATCTGGAGGAGAAGAAAACCTGCTTTTTTATCTCAGAACCTGCAGCCCAATTGAAAGAAGTGTAAGTTCACATTATCAAGACCAAAATTGCAGCATAGAGGCAAAATACTCTAAAAACCAATGCAAGTTCATTAACTTCCTGCAAAGCGTCTGCAAATAATTTCAGGGAAGCTGTTGAAAAGCACTCTTCATTTTCACAAACCAAGTTATTTCCATACAGGCAAGCTAATGTGACTTCTGACCAAAAGGAGAACAATTCAGCATTTTTTTAAATTGTATTATCCAAAAAAGAAAGCTTCAACACAGAGTTTCAGATTCATACAGCTGTAAAATCGCTTTCTCACTTCACACATTTTTTTTCTCAGTTATATAAATACTTGTTTAAAAAAAAGCCACTTACAGAGGATTGTGACATCTCCCAGTCTGTGGTAGAGTCTTTCAATCCACTTTCATCCTTAAAGTACTTTTCAAAAAGTCTTTTGTTGATTGGCTCTTCCATATCAAGAATATCCAGGGCCTGTTGATGTTCTTTCGCAGCATACTAGACAAACATGTGAATGCAAAAAACAAGGTTGGGATTTGAAACATCTGTACATAAAGCACCAATAAACCCAGTAACACATTTCAAAGGCACAGATTGTAACAATCAGTGCTTATCAGCAGGTTCTTCGTGCGTGCATATTGTCATTTGGACATGTGGCATTTTACAATTGCAGTCAACTATTTTACTAATCATCTATAACATGTAAAACCTTATAAAATTACTGTCTACAGAAAAATCTATTATTCAGCATTAGGCAATCACAGAATGATTTGGGTTGGAGGGGACCTTAAAGACCATCCAGTTCCAACCCCCCTGCCATGGGCAGGGACACCTTCCACTAGGTCAGGTTGCTCAAAGCCTCATCCAGCCTGGCCTTGAGCACTTCCAGGGATGGGGCATCCACAGCTTCTCTGGGAAACCTGTTCCAGTGCCTCACCACCCTCTCTGTGAAGAACTTCTTCCTGATATCCAATCTAAATCTCCCCACTATCAATTTAAACCCGTTACCCCTTGCCCTGTCACTACAGGTCCTTGTAAAAAGTCCCCCCCAGCTTCCTTGTAGCCCCTTCAGGTACTGGAAGGTGCTATAAGGTCTCCCCGGAGCCTTCTCTTCTCCAGGCTGAACAAGTCCAACTCTCTCAGCCTGTCCCCATAGCAGAGGTGCTCCAGCCCTCTGAGCATCATTTAGAAGCAGATATGCTTCTAAAAACAGTTAATACATGTTTTAATAAAATACAGTCATCTTATTTTGTAAACAGCACAAATTTTGTTTCAAATTTCTATGTTTAACCCACCAACTACTTCAGTTGTCCTGTGAAAGCACTACATTTTACTATTTATGTATTGTATTTTATACAGAAGTATGAAGCTGCTAGCTGTATTTATACAACCGTAAATCACATCTCCTTTGGTCAGACTACAACCAAACAATTAAAAATGCAAATGTGAAGCCATGAGACAAAAATGCTTCACATTCTTTCCCCACAAAATATTAGAGGAGTATTTCCTGTCCTGGAAAAAAACATCAGTTGGATTTCTTCAGAATGGTACCACAATGGATACTCCAGCGACCACAGTGGAAGTTAAAGAAAGAAATCAACCGGCAAAAAAATGTCAACTTGTTATTCCAATGGACATTGACATCTGCATTGCCTGTCTGGTACCTAGTCTTCCCAAGATACATCTTTTACTTAGTTTGGTTTGTTTCCAGGAGAGGTTAAAGCATATACTCACATGACATCTAGCTGCAAGGTAGCGACATGCTTCATACAACTGAAAGAGAAGTTTCATATATATTGGTTATGAAGAGAAAACAAGTTTACTTCCACTGCTAGGCTCCATGTTGCTCTCTCCTTTTTAGTTCTCTGGCTTCTTCACCCCTTTCACCTCCAAAAACCTTTCCTGACCAAAATGACTAAGTCTGTAACACTTTCTCTGCTATTAAACTTCCACAGGACACCTGCTTCACTCTCGCCTTCACCGCTTCCAAGCGAAGCAGGAGGACAGTTTGAACAACTGCACCTGAAGGGACACTCCACCTTCCCGTTCCTGCAGCGGTTACAGGTAAGCAGGACCCCTTCTCTTTTCTGAGACCCTGTCTGGGGACAAGAGCTTCGATCTGGCCAACTGAACACAGGCTGTACTTGATTCAGATAAATTACACCATGCAGGTTTTTTGAATTACTTTTCCCTTATGCCTTATCCTCCGATGGTGAAGAAGTCACCACGGTTCGCAGCAGAGGCTTGAAAGTGGAGTAACAGTCATGAGCCCTTGACTAAAATGACTTACCTTATCCAACTTACGTGACCGAAGGGCATGTGCTGCCCTGTGATACTGAGCTGTTAGGTAGAGACATTGGGCCAACCAGTAGATATCTTGTGGTTCCTCTAAAATAAAAGAACAAATTATAAACCATTAATTTACATCACATCTTTGAACACTTGAAAGAATATTCCCTTTCGCTTCACTAGAAAAGTATCTTTCCCCTATTCTAGCACCCTATTGAGTTACAAAGTTTTATTTTTTTATGTATGTACTTAGAGAGATATTACAAGTTCTTTATATGCATATCAGTGAGAGATTAAATGAAAAAGTAATCCGCTTTTAACTTTCAAGACATCGGATAGTGCACTGGACAGCGAATACAAAGAATCTCATACTAGAGGTGTGTCATTAGAAGGAGACCACAGTGACAGAGATCTAAAAGAAGCAGCAGCTGTAAGTTACCCTGCCCTTACACACAGGGCAGAAAGACAATCGTGGGTTGTTTTTTTCTCAAAAAAGATCAGTGGGAACCTAACAACAGCGAAAGTGAAAGCATTAGGCTGCTGCAGCTTGAAGTTACGATTGCAGAAGCACAGCTTAGTACTCTCCTGCTTCACTGGCGACGAAAGCTTTTGCGGAATCCAACTCCTAGAATCATTTTAAGAAGTTAAAACAGACCATGGCTGTAGGCAGACAGAGGCTACCAGCATCAACTCGCTCTGTAAACCAGCATTCTACTCGTCACCCAGAGCAACACCAAACCCTGTAGAAAACCCTGTAGAAAACCACCGTTGCCCCTCGTAACAATTTATTTTTTGTCTCTAAGGTAGGCAAACCGCAAGGTTGGGACAAACATTAAATCTTAACACAAAGTTCAAAAGGGAAGGAAAATTGGCCCTGCTCTACTTGGAAAAAATGTCATTCCAAGATCACAGGAAAGCACTGACACCAAACTCAACGCTTCAACATTTAGCGACACGGCTTTTAAAAAACCTGACAAAACCAAAACAGAAAGAAGTGAAAAACAATGTAAAAAGCAACTACTTACCATGAGACAATGAAGCTACTTTGTCTGCCCAAAACAGGGCGCTTTGATACTGCTGCTGCAAAAGCATGACACAAATAATAAATATTTATTTGAGGTTATCGTTCCTGAGTTATTTTGAAACATATTGTACATCATCCACATTTAATATTTTATGCACATCATCTCTAATGAATGGCGATTCACATGTGAGATATTTCTAAGTTCAAAAAACGGTTTAAAAGGGCAAGTATTGTAACTTTGAAAGGATATCAAAAAGTAATCTGCGCTGGGGCGGTTTGTTTATTTTCAGTAAAATGCAGGTATCTTTGACCAAAAGGTACATGCTAAGTAAGCATGGCAAAAGGGCATTAGCTGATTTGCTACCCCCAAGAAAGTAGGAAGAATCCCCTACTTCCAGTTAAAATAAATACTACATTTTAGAAGAAAGATAATACTATATTTAAAAAAAGGACATATAAATTACTTCAGGAAACTTCAGCAGCACCATCTCTGACTAAGAAATTGTCATTCTCCAGCCAAGATGCTTTTACCTCACACAAACCATAGTTCCTGCGTGAATTTCCCCCTATCCCTGGATACACAGTTTCACCGTTAAGTCTGCAGTTCAGGAGAAGCAACTGAAGAGGAGAAAGAAGACTGGTGGCAACCAGAGATCCGACAGAAGCAGGGTTTGCAGGTATACCCCACTTACTCAGATGAGGTTGCCATCAGAACCAGGATGCTAGGCAAAACCTCATAGGATTGGCTGGGATTATGCTCCAAGAAGATCACTGGGGACTTCTGTTGTTCCTTTTTACCCTTTTCCATACTCTCAGGCATATGCTTCTCAGGATCTGCTGGACGTTTAACAGATATCCTGCCAGTGCAAGGACTTGCAGTACTACCAAAGCCTTGATCACTTTTGCTCTTCCCTGCAGCATTACACTTGAGGAGTTTGTTTACAGTCTTAGAGACTGTTTTATGCTTTTGGAGTAGAGGCTGGTCAGACTTTTCCAAAACACACACTGATGGTATTCTAGCCATCAGAAAGCACAAACACTCCATGACCTAAGCTGTGCTCCCACACTGCCTACTTGGTGGGGATTAAGAATGCCCAGCAAATTTGTCTGGTTTCAATCTGCACTCCCAGGATAAAGACTAAAACCAAAACCCCACATATGTAAGAGCTGTCTGTAAGAGCTGAGGTTTAAATAAACCTCTCAGCACCACACAAGGAAGGCACAGGCCAGGCCTACAAGCACAACACTACTCCTGTCAAACAGTTCCACAGTGCCCAAAGCCAACTGTATCTCACAGAGCAGCAGTCTCATGATCCTCCTGATTCTCCCTCCTCGGAACTGCGCAAGTGGCTGGACAGCCGCGTGGCGAAGTGGCTCGGTGAACCAGTTTTAACTCAAACGAGCGCTGCAAACCAAAGCAACAAAATCCACCAAATTGACTTAGCTCCCCGGCCAATCCTCCAGTCAGACGTGTCGGCCACACACACGTTCCTGCTGGGGTTTCTCTCCCTAGTGATGCCAGCATGAAGTCTTCCAACTAGACTGAGCAGAGTCGTGCTATACTTAACCTAATTTATTAATGCATTGTTCCTGCTGTGTTTTCCTTTTTTTGCCCTGCAGCAGCGTGATTGCTGGACCCACCACCAAAGGCAAACA
>NW_010233640.1:0-8175 GCF_000690775.1 Eurypyga helias
AGCGATGCCCAGGGTTGTTATGGAAGTGGAAACAGGGTTGTTATGGAAGTGGTTGAAATGGAAGTGATTGCAGCAGAGAGGAGGAGAGTAGGATGGCTGATGTTGGGAAAAGAGACTCCTGAAGACCTACTGGATTTAACACTTGAAGAGTTTATGGATAATGTCTCTCATAATTCTGCTTTAGCAGTTAAGCAGATGAAGTTTGTGTCATTTCTGGGTAAATCAGGGTTTTGGTGCTTCTTGACCCCACTCCAGGAGAGAACGGGTCATGTTGAAGGTTGGCCACGTTCTGTCAGAGGCAGTGCTCAGCCTCCATCACGTCTCGTGTTTCCCAAGCCTTGTAACACGTAATTAATGGTTAAAAAATGGGCTACCAAAAAGCTCATGATAAATGTACTTCTTTGGTGCGTAGCCAGCTAGACTCTCCAAATCGTTTTAGGAGAGGAGGTAATCGTTGGAAGCAAAATATGCATCATGTAAGTGTGAATTATTTTGCAGCTCCCTTTCAGGCAAGAAAGGAAATTACACAAGTTTGTAACTTTTGGCATTTGATATTTAATATAAACAACATAATGTCTTGGTTTCTCAGCATGGAGTCACTCGACGTGTCGAAACTGCCTTCTCAGCCCTTACAAAAATGACATAAACAGATACTTTTACCAGTTCTCTTGATCTAAGTGTTATTTTTCCCATCCTTCGTTGTAATCCGCTTCTCTTGCGTTAGGGTTGCTTGTAAGTGTTGTTCACTTCATGTTTGCAATCCAGTGATTTGAATTTAATCAAACTTTTGAGCAAGGAATTTTTCAGCCTCCAACTTTGTAAACACCATTTAACAAACATGTTAGCTGAAACAAAGGTTTAAAAAACTTTGGAAGTCCATTTTAGTGTTTATAGTGTTTTGTGCTGTGATGACAAAGTTCCAATTGAAACTATGATTCGAAAAATTACGCCCAAAATCGTATCAGACAAAAATAAATGTTTACTGGTGACGGCATCCAGGCATGCCCATGCCTTTGGAAGAGCATGCAGTTCCCTCGTGATTTCATTTATTGTAACACAGTTTCTAGATAAAATTAAATGTTTAATTCAAGGGGTTTGTTTATGATGAGAACTGTTGGAACTTTTTCAAGCAGTTTTTTAAAGCAAAGTAATTTGTTTTATGAAAAATGAAGCTTTTATCAAGAGCACAGCTTTTTCAATGAAAAGTTCATTTCCAGGCTATTCACATTCTTGGGGTTTTTTTTCCTTGGATCGCTCTCTTGTCTGTTCAAGCAAAAGGAGAGACTAATAGCACCCCAGAGTTGCAACCGCCATACAGAGTGGTCATTCCAGATGCAGAGCAAGGTCTGGACATGGGCTCCTGTATCTTAGAGGAGAATCCTAAGCAGTGGAGATGGTAATCCATCCCTCTTGCTGAATCCTTGAGTAATTAATGAACATATAAAGTGAAATACTTGGAAAGAGACTTTCCCCGGAGCATTAGTGGCCGGGTATTAAAGTCATTCACCTCATACGGGTGAGAGAAGAGGGTTTGAATCGGTCAGGGAAGAACCCCGTCCACACCAACCCGTTGCTTATCCTGAGGTCTGTTTCATCCACTTTTCACATTAACCCCGGTCTCATTCCCAAGGGTGGAACAGGGAAATGCTTTGAAACCTTGAGAAGTTTTACAGGATGAGAAAACTGTTTCCCACCCAGCTCTGGTTGTGTAAGTCAGGAGCCTGTTTCTAGCTGCTCAGCCTGCAGCGCTGGCGTTTGGCAGTCTCTTTTTGATTTGAAGATAGAGAAAATGTCACTGAGAATAAATAACATCAAGATGAAATTTTGGCATAGTTGCGTTTCTGAGAGCATCGTAATGCCTTTCCTTTGGTTGCTTTTCCAAAATCTTCACTGCTGACTGGTTTAGCTTCAGATCCACCTGTTAAGCATCATATTTATCCTACTGTCAATATAGCAGCACTAGTAGCAAGAATGTATGTGAAGGGGCTTAAATTAACTGAGTTGTAACTGTATGCGTGTCCCATACAATGAACATTCCCTTCGTGGGTATGGTGTGTGTCCCCTTTCCTGTGTCATGGCTCTTTAGATTCCTGGAAGAAGTTCTTCATGTTTCATAAAAAGGAGACTTTATTTTTATGTCTACACACCTCTTGTGTAGGAAATGAGAGCTCTGCCTACAGTGCTTTGGTTTCTGTTACTGGGAACCTGATAGCGAGGCAAGGCCGCTTAAGAACTTTATACTGTGGAATCCACAAGTTATAATCCCCAAATAAATAGGATTGTTGAAAAGAAATCACTACCTTTATTATTACTTTACCCAGTGCTGTTCTCTAAGGGAATGGATTGTATTTTAACTGGCTGGTAGGAAAAATTCTGTTAGGAATTTGGGGGTATCCATTAAAGCTTAAAGACATGTACTAGGGCTTAACGCTTGAAATAACAACCTGGCTTTGCCATCGCTGTATGCACCACACCTCATTTTGACCCTGGAAGGAAATTATTGCATTATACCCCATTGGTAATTTCATATATTTCTATTTAAAATGAAAATCCAGCGCCAAGCTAGCAAGGTGTGAGGACCCCACAGCCAGATGTTTTCATTTCCCGGTACCAGTCTTCGCAGTCGCAGAGCTCGGAGGCTGGATACGCCGCCCCGGCCGCCTTGGAGCCTGCTGCGAACCGGGGGCTGGTTATTGCAGTGGGAAGCCAGAAAGCCTTAATCACGGCCAGCAGCCATGGGCCACATTTCATCCGAGCTCTCACGGCCTCCAGAGAGGCCACAGCAATCTCGTGTACGCAGTGTCCTCAATTATATTGCCCTTTCCAAGCTCAGAAATGTGGTTTATTTTGCAATACTTACATACTGTGCTGCAGTGCTCCAGGGCAGTGGTGGTTTTGGTACAAAACTGATCCCACCTGCCTTGTCGGGATATTTTTGGATGCTCTCAGTGACATTTGAAAAGAGAACCCAGTGAATGGGAGCTGGAGAAAAGCTTTTTGACCTGGCAGAGGCTCGACTGAACAGCCAGGCAGTGCCCGCAGGGGAGCAGGAGCGGACCTGGAGCTGGTTGCCGAGTGTTTTACGTGCGGAGAGAGTTTTGTGGGGCTTTTATTGCAAAAAAAACCAGGAAAGTTGGCAGACTGGACCGAGAAGATATCACTGGTTTTCTGCTTATTTTAATAAGTGGGCTGAATTCAGTGGGTTCTGGCAGAGTTTGAAGAGGTGGGAAAATCAGGTGACCTGGGAAAAGGGGAAGGTTTCCTTTTTTTTTTTTTTAATAATTGAATTGATTTTCTGAATGAAGGGCAGCATCGCAGTGGATGAGTAATGTATAGCGAGCCTGACATTCCCGGGCATCTGTTGTTTGCAGATGCTACTTTGCTGTAAGGTACTCAGCTACTACTCTCTGCCTGCTCTACGGAGCTTGACATTGGAAAACAGCAAATAAAAAATCAGTTCAAGAAAGCAATCACAACTTATTACTGACGCCAAGTCCTTAAACGGAGCTCGGAGCAGAATCCTATCGCTCCCTGCTCAGCGCGGTGCTTCAGCTACGTCAGTTACTGTCAGTGTCCATCTCTGTGAGCAGCTACAGCTTAATTTCATTTATTCCTCAAGTGGCAGGTCTAGTCATTTTTCAGGATCAGTGCCTCTTTTTACCAACTGATTCATCTGGATTCTTGTCACGGGTAGTTAACGCGCGGTACTCTTAAGACTTCGCCTGCCAGAATACATCAAACTCGCCAAACAAAAACCCGCTGCTTTTAACAACTTGCCCGACTCGCGTCTGATGAAGATGCATTTTTCGTTCTTTCTCTCCTTGCTAGGTTGTCGCTTACCACTACTGCCAGGCTGACAACGCCTACACCTGCCTGGTGCCGGAGTTCGTGCACAACGTGGCCGCGCTGCTCTGCCGCTCGCCCCAGTTCGTCGCCTACAGGGAGCAGCTCCTGCGGGAGCCCCACCTGCAGAGCATGCTCAGCCTCAGGTCCTGCGTCCAGGACCCCATGGCCTCCTTCCGCAGGGGCGTCCTGGAGCCCTTGGAAAACCTGCACAAAGGTACTGGAATGACGCTTCCCTGAGCTCCCGCACACCTTGTTTTATTGTCATTTTTGAAATGCTGCTTAGTTGCATCCACGCTTTTAAATGAAGCCAGGGATTAATCCTTCGCTGACCAATCTTCATAGCTGCAGGGACGAGGTGGGACCTGGAGAAGCCGAGAATGTGCCATTGTGCTTGGTTGGGAGCGAGGGGTTAACCACCCCTCTCCTCCTGATGTGCGTTTCATTAGCGGGTGGAACGCTAATGCCAGCGGTTTGGCTTTCTCTTTCCTTGCTCCTTCCCCATCCCACACCTGCCCTCGCAGTTCTGAAGGTGAAAACAAGAAACCATTTCCATGCACAGCTCGGCTTATGGCACTGTGTTCTGATTTATTTGTTTAGGGGTGAACGTTTTTCCCTTTCCCTGCCGTTATTTAGTGGGCTTTCGAGAATTTGAAGCTTTTACCAGAAGAGCTGATGCCATAAAGTCTGTAGATAGCCTGTGTAAAGCTCCTGGGGGAACTGGTAACAAGCCTTATCCTGCTAACAGACTTCAGACCTTTTTCTAATTCAGCACTGGTTTTGTCTGCTTTGCTTTCTTTCCTCTGCAAGATATAACAAACTTGTGACAATCACTAAATTCAAGATCCTTGCTTGTTGCCATGAAAACCATCAGAGCATTGCAGAGTTCAGGACTGTTGTCCTGCAAAACGGTGTTGATTAAAAGTTGGCTGCAAAAACGGTGCCGATAATTTTGTTACCTCCCTACAAATGAGACTGTGGGAGCCAGCGTGGAATAGATGCAGCTTCTACCACATTCAACGCCCTGTTGATCAAATCTGTTCTTCGAAGCACCTTGTCCAGACTCCGAGCAGCAGCATCTGGGTCCAACATGCGTGGTTCCAGCGGGCACGAAGAACACGTTACGCCAGCACAGCTCAACAGCAGTTGGTTTTCCTGGCATGGAGAAATGTCACTGTGGGAGTAGCGTGGCCACTCCTTCCTACCAACACTCTTGGCAAAAAAAAAAAGATACGTTTAGGAACCGTTGCTCTAAAGGAGGGTAATTCGTGGTTGTTACAGTCACTCCTTGGGAGGTATTCCAGCTCTTGAGTTCAGAGCATTTCGGAGGATGCTTATTTTTCTTGCCAAGCAGGTTGACCCCCATCTGTTTCTAAGTTCTGGGGGGTGGAAAAATTTTATATAGAAGCGCTTTTTTTTATACCTCTTGGGCTCTCCACTCAACACAGCTCCAATGGAACCAGTGATCAGTATTCCCATCCTTCAGCCTTGCTGATGGAGAATGCTGGTGAGCTAATTCACACCAAGTGTTTTGTAACAAAATGAACAGTGTCTGGAAATGGGTTTTAAAATACATAACATTTAAGACTCTGTAAATATATCAGCAGGTCTTTTACAAGGTGCTGTTGAAGCTTTAATGCTACTGGGACAAAATTACTGCGCAGCCGTTAATGGTGAATGTCACTGAGAAAGTTAGAATCATGTTTCTCCAATACATATTTTTTTTTTAATCTCCAGGAATCTGAATAATATATAGGAGAACAAAGTTCTGATTCTTCCCTTACTCCCTGCTTTCTCCTCTTAAAGAAACATGAGATGTGGGTATAAAACTCAGGCACTATATTCACTCCCAAGATTTCATCGAGCCATAAAGTCTGTTTTCTAGTGTGCCCAGTAATGTTACTGAGAAGTTAACTGAAAAAAGATCGATGGTGATGTTAATGCAAAATATGTGGTTTTTATATGGATTTTAACAGTCTGTTAGGAAATAAATGCAACTTGGTAACGCAAGGCAAGGACAAGATGGGATTTCGATGCTCGGCAGTACCGAACGCAAGGTGTTTATGCATTTCTGTTCTCCCTGGAACACCACAGAGACGGCTCATGTCATCAAGAACATTTTGTGATGGGATTTTGTAGAAAATTTCCTGCTGCAGTTTGAAGTCAAAGATAAAAGCTGCCCTGATATTGGGAATAGTGAGGGTTTTGATAGCGGGATTTATCCATAGTACTGCAAACTTTACACAGATCAGAACCTGCAGGTCGTGTTAGTAGCATATGGCAACGATAGGTGTCCCATTTCCCACCTGGGTTTGAGTTCATTAGGCAAGATTACCTAGGGAAGATGCCACCTGAGCTTAAGATGCAAGTCCAAAAGAATCTCTATCATTGGTTATAAAGCTGCAGTCGGCTCTCAGCGCCTGACGTAGAAACAGTGACTTCAGTGCCTACATCAGTTTGGTTACTGTAATCACTAGCAGCAAAAAAATCCTGTTTAAAAGTCCATGTTTTGCTTTTGTAGGATCTTTTTTATTCTCCCCAACTTGTTTATAAAAGTGTTTTTGCCTACAGACTTCTGATCCTCTACATTACTGGAAGTTCAGTCGTTTTGACCAGTCTCTGCTGAACAGAGGGTGTAACCTCCAGAATGGGTGAACTTTGATAACCTCCAAAATGTTGAACGACCTTCCCCATGCATATAGAGTCTCCTCAGAGAATAGTTTTGCCTGTGAATCGGGTTTGGTTTTCGTTCAAAACACTTGCCCAGACCTCAGTTGACAGAGAAGCCAGTGACCAAAGTGCAGATGTCAAAACTGGAAGGATGTAGAGGCATTGGGGAGGTGAATTTCTTGGTGAACCTTCATTTAGCAGTTGCAAAAATTAAGACGGGCTGACATCAGGGTGAGAGTTTAATACCAAAACTGTAGAGTTCCGCTGATGTTGTTATTCAAACCCATCACAAAGGCACTGATTCACACCAAATAACACTGGACTTTGTGGAAGAGGTAATTTTTCAGCAGAAGGCTGTTTTATCTACCTGTGGGATATCACAGTTGTGTGTCCTAACTAAAATACGTAGTTTGTAAGGGCTGAAATAATGTATGTGTGGGCCCACCTCTGCGTGTATATGCATGGATGTATCGTAGGAAAGGCACTGCTACTCTGTCTTTTTTCTTTAGCAACATCTGATGACGTGGTACAACACTGTAGTGACTTTGTGGTACATGGTAGTTGCGTGTCTGGCCTTTCAAATAAATGCTTTTTCTTTTTCTCTCAGAGAGGAAGATCCCTGATGAAGATTTCATCATATTAATTGATGGCTTAAATGAGGCTGAATTTCACAAGCCAGATTATGGAGACACCATAGTATCGTTCCTGAGCAAAATGATTGGAAAATTCCCTTCCTGGCTGAAGCTGGTAGTGACAGTCAGGACAAGTCTGCAGGTATGCTGAGACCAAGAATTGTGATAAACTGTGTTGCTGTCATGATGGGTCTTGATAAAGAAAATCTTAGTGGATAGCTGGATTTGCTTAAGGCCCTTTATTTCAGGTTATCTTTTTAGCTCTTGTGGTACTTGGTTTTATATCCATGTTGCCAAGCTCACTGTACAGTGTTGAAAGGATCTAATCCAGCATCGCATACATCAATAAATGTTCGTCAGCAAATGCTTTAGCTCATTTCGGTGAGACAACTCACGTGCCAACGGGCTACTTCCTCGCCATTAGGGTAGGGCCTGATACCTGTCAGTCTGTGCTGCTCGAGAACATGGTCTCCTCCTTGTGGAAGGGCAAAGGAGTGCAGAGCTTCATACTCCTCTGGGTGACCCAGAGCATGCAGGAGGGATTGTTTCAGCCTGGACTGCCCAACCCTGGCTGTCTTCAAGGCCAGGCTGGATGGAGTTTTGAGCAACCTGGTCTAGTGGAAGGTGTCCCTGCCTGGGGCAGGGGGGTTGGAACTAGATGATCTTTAAGGTCCCTTCCAACCAAAACCATTCTGTGATTCTGTCTCTTGGGCCAAGCCATTATTCAGCTCAGTGGAAAATATCTCGAGCAGGTGCTGAAGCTCTAAACTAAGTGTTGTTTGGATTATTCTTAAGTGTTTTTATTTTAGTTTGCAGCTGGGCAGGTTTTTACCTTCAGCCTGTCCTTAGCTACTCATCACCGCTCTCTTGGCAGAAGGATTAAGCTGACCTTAGTTTGTTGGCTCAACTGCTCTTCTGAATGGGGCAAGCTGGGAAGCAAACAGAGTTAGGAGAGATCGTTTCACAGTAGAGCTGGTTGCTTTCATAGAGTAGGATGATCATTTGTGTTGGAGAAGACCTTTAAGATCAT
>NW_010233641.1:0-354 GCF_000690775.1 Eurypyga helias
ACCGACCGACCGACGGACCGAGGGTGCAGCGCGCGCCGAGACCCCGAGCTGCCCCGGTGCTCCCGGAGACCCCCACCGGACCCATCCCGGGAAACTTGACCCGACCCGTCCCGGAGATTCCGACCGGATCCCATCCCGGTGCCCCCGGGCAGCTTGGACGGACCTTTCCCGGTGTTCCCGGAGACCCCGACCGGATCCGGAGACGCCAAAGCGGCTGGACCTAGAGAGCCCGACTGGATCATTCCCGGTGCTCCCGGACACCCTGACCGGATCTGCCCCGGTGCTCCCGGAGAGCCTGATCCAACCCTGCCCGGTGCTCCCGGAGACCCCGACCCGACCCATCCCGGAGATCCC
>NW_010233641.1:676-889 GCF_000690775.1 Eurypyga helias
CCTGCTGCTCCCAGAGACCTCGACCGGATTCATCCCGGAGAGCCAGAACCGACTGGACCCGGAAAGCCCGTCTGGACCCATCCCGGTGCTCCCGCCCTCCCAGTGCTCCCGGAGAGCCTGACCAGATCCACCCTGGTGCTCCCAGAGAGCCTGATCCAACTCTTCGCTTCCTGCTCAGAGACCCTGACTGGATTCATCCCGGAGACCCAGAAC
>NW_010233642.1:0-8458 GCF_000690775.1 Eurypyga helias
CTCAACATAAGAAAGATATAGACTGATTGGAGCAATTCCAGCGGAGGACCACGATCATGATCAGAGGGCTGGAGCACCTCTGCTATGGGGACAGGCTGAGAGAGTTGAGCTTGTTCAGCCTGGAGAAGGCTCTGGGGAGACCTTACTGCAGCCTTCCAGTACCTGAAGGGGCCTACAGGAAGGCTGGAGGGGGAGTTTTTACAAGGGCCTGTAGTGATAAGACATAGAGTAGTGGGATTAAATTGAAAGTGGGGAGCTTTAGATTAGATACCAGGAAGAAGTTCTTCATGGAGAGGGTGGTGAAGCACTGGAACAGGTTGCCCAGAGAAGCTGTGGATGCTCCATCCCTGGAAGTGTTCAAGGCCAGGCTGGATAAAGCTTGGGGCAACCTTGTCTCATGGAGGGTGTCCTTGCCCTTGGCCTGGGGGATTGGAACTAGATGATCTTTGAGATCCCTTCCAGCCCAAACAATTCTATGATTCTATAGGCTGGGTCAAGAGTGTAAAAGGACTGTAGACCATCTATGTCTGAACATTTTAGGGAGAGGGACCTCCATCCTCAAATTAGTGTCCAATCAATTAGTATCTCTGTTAATACGTCAGTCTCTGTATGTGTTAATGCATCCTGTATGCTTGTAACTCTTGCAAGGTAGTGAGGATTTTTTTCCCTGGCTCTGTCTACTATCTGCCTCAGCCCAAGTACAGATTAATACTGGTTTAACAGCAGGCCTTTCTTCTGTGACCTGGGAAGACAACAGTTGTGTGCACAGTGTTATCACTGCAGATGCCAGCTGCATCGCCTTCTGGCAAGCAAAGAATTGAAACAATGCCAAGTAATTTTAACTTTTAATGAGACAAGTCTGTGGCCTATGGGTTGAATATGGGGCTCAGAGTAAGAGAGTTTTTCTACCCTGGAGGCTCTGTCCTACTTGCTCAAACACACATTCTGGTTTATTACTTTAGAAGTTGTATGTGTCTAGAGCAGTGTTAATAAGGTCCTTGTTGCAGATGATATCTTGAAATAGCTATTGAATTCCAGTAAACAATAGTAAATGGAGGTTACCTATTCCGAATAATTCATACATAGCCAAGAAGGGTTAGATGAAATTTTGCTAACAGAAATGAAGATGGTCACTTAGGAAAAGTCAGGCAAAAATCTTACCTTATAGACTGAAACAAATTAGATTTTGTCTGCTTTTGTGGCATATACAGTATTATCATCTTGTCATTCCCAATTTTGCTTTTTGCCATACTATTTAACCAAGAAAACCTGCTTATCCAGAATATTACACTAAGAGTACTACTATGGAAATCTACTGTGCATCTTGCCTTAACAAATACTTCAGAGCTCTAGCTGGGTAACTTGGGCTAGTCTTTCACTTCCTGTTCAGATATTTCCTGTAGCATTAATATCAGACAGCATTAGAGTCTGGATACCAAAAAAAAAAAAAAAAAAAGCGCGCCTTCTAGTGAAGGCCTTGATTATTTTATTAAAACTAGAACTTCTGAAATAGTCTGGTGAATGCTTTATATACAGTTTTGAACAATCATCTGTATAATTTTGAGCGTTAACTGAATCACTGACTAAATGATTTGTGAGGTTCTTAAGTGACCTTCTTTAAGACAGACACAGAAGTGTCACAGTATAACAAGTACACACTTTCCTGGGATGTGGGAGTCTTATTTCACATCTTCTTTTGCCAAATTTAGCAAGATTGCATCCAAGGTGCTGCACATCATTAGTGGCTGTCTTAAGTGGTATATGAACATATAAATGATTCTATGAAGAACTCCAGAAAAAGGCTTTCTAAATATCTCAGGGCAAAGTGGTTCCACAAGGATAGGTCAAACAGATATTAGAAGTATAATTGCAAAATAGATTTTCAATCCTCATAAAAAGTGTCCTACTGACTACTGAGTTATTTTTTCAGTCTCAGTTCTACTGAGTATATAACACATCAACAGGAGAAACAGAAATGAGTTAATTGCAGAATACTGTAAATTATGTTTACAAGTTTACTCTTCTAGGAGGCTGGAAAACTGTTGTAAAAGTTATTTGCTATCATAACAAGTAGGAGGATTTTGATTCTTTGCTTTCCATGTTATTGCTTATCTTCAGTGCTCCAGGGTTATTCCATCCCTCTGATTTTATAAATACAGTATTTTATTAAAAACATTCCAAACCAGGTTTCTTTTTCCTCTTTTTTTTTTTTTAAGAAAAATAATCAGTTTGGAATTCAAGCAAATCTTAATTAAATAATATGTTTACATCACTTTTTAAAGAAAATGAATGCCTTCACACACTTGAAGGCATGCATAATGGTATGCATCAATGTATGCTTTTTATCATATTTGGCTGGTAAATGTGAAATAGATTTTCTGTGGTGTAACTCCATAAACTTTGCTTGTATTTGCTTGGGATTTTGCCTATGAGTAACATACATGTTGTTCCTAAGTAGAACACACATTGCAGTCTGTTAATGACTTAGCAATAAGGGATGTCAGTGCTCTTGTACACCCATGTAAAAGATGGGAGAATCTGTCAAAGATAAAAATGTAACATCTCACCATCTTTGCTATATGCCTTTCAGTTCAAGAATTTTAAAACTTGTTGCTGTACACAGAGAAGAGTGAAGTCCTGACAGGGGTAGTTTTCTTTGCTGCATGCTTTTTCTGCATGGAGAAACCCAGGTGACAAGATTCTTGTCTATCCTGGCAACTTGAGGTAGGTCTAAATTAAATAAAAATGCAAGAAGCACATAGAATCTATAATGTTTACTCTTATAAATGGCTTCTCTGTATAAATAAAAGAGAAAACAATAGTCAACTGATGAGTCATTGCAGATTTCTATGAAAAAAAATTGGGCAAACAAAGATTTCCTAAAAAAGTTTGTGAAAATCATGTATTGTAGGAAACACCTTTAATGGGCTAGGAAATGAACTGGGTCAAGAGGCATGAAAGTAATTGCAAGAAATTCTGACAGTCTTAGTGGCTGCTATTTCTTACAACTGTTTTTCCCATTTTAAACTTGGTCATTTGTATCATACTTGCTTTTGAAAGCTTTCTTCTATTTATAACCTATAAAGTAGCATATGCAATGTGTCTAGATGCTTGTGGAATTGCACTTCCAGATATTGGGAACCCTTTTTGTTTGCCAGAGATGTTCCTGTATAATGTACTGAATTATTCTAATGGCTTTGGAACATCTCTTCCTTTTCCTTCTTTCTGCCCTTCTCTTTTCTTGGCCATGAACCAAGTTCATTTCTGATGTCACACTGTTAAGTCAATGGAGTTATTTAGCATGCTGGGTCCAATTAGTCCCTAATATGCTTAGATCCAGCTGGTATCAAGCTCTTCATTGGTTTCCTGTGATGTCTTTGTAAAGCTACTTGCCCGGCTTGACCACCTGTTAAAAGGATGGACTACACTCACATGTATGTTAGAATGGCTCTTTAGTACTGATTGAATTTATTTGTGGTCTGGTGGTTGATGTGTTCATTAATGGTCTCCTCAGAACTGAAGTGTAAGAATATTTCTTGATAGTAAGAGCTAAAGTTGACTGACATAACACAACAGTTCAGGCCAGAATTATAGGTAGGTCATTGCTGGAGTGGGTTTGAAATAAGACATTTCTGAATGTTAACAGGAAGCATAACCTTTCAGGGGAGAGAAAGCAGTCCCTTCTTTTAGGTTACGTCGATTTACCAAGTCAGTTCTCACCACGATGTTGAAGCCTTAAAGACTCTAAGAGATGATTTCTACACAGGTTTGCAGTAGCAGTTCCTCCAGTTATCTCTGTCCTCTTCCAGAGATCACCATATTCAGAGCAAAGTCCATAATGAATACTAGAAGATCAGTAATCAAGGATAGCTTGGGAAAGGGAAAACAGTGGATGTTCACCCAGCAAGTTCCTGGTGTAGAGAAGGTGTAATCACAGTCGTTTTCAGTATGGCCAAGTCTGTTAGTGGAAGTTTTTCTCTGAGCCAGTTTCAATCAGCTAAAAAAGAACAAAACAAATATTTAGCGAATTACTTTATCTCTCAGCATAGTTTTCTGGCATTTCAAGGTGCAGTTTCAAGAGGATGTGTTGAGATTGGCTGGAAAGAGAATTTCAGATGCCATGATTTAGGTGAGCTGAAAGTGAATTTCCTCTCCTGTCACAGGGGAATGCTCAGGAGAGTTTCTTTTTTGTACAGTTTTACTCCACTAACTCTCTTGAAACCTGAGCTTGCAGACCTGACTTACTTTGTGCTTAACTGATGTCAGCAGAAAGCTGCGTCTCCTACCAGCTGTTAGAGTGATGGATGTACTACAACAGGATGATACAAGGGATTGGAAGGGAGATGCTGTTATACCTGGGGCAGGGATAGTAACCATAAGAGGAGGATCCATACCTATATTAGGACCACATGAAATCACACCTAGAGTCTTTCTGCACTCTAGCATCTCTTTTACATAAAACCACTTTGATTAGAGTTGAGTTACTTCCCCTTTTTTTCTTAGGGTTAAGTTTAGGCCAAAGGGCAAGCATTTTTAACCCTTTTTATGCAGATAAATTAACTGGCAATCACATAACAAAGTAATCCACTTAGGTTAAAATAGGATACTTCTAACCTAGCTGAAGTCCTAGTGATTTAGATGCTATCCCTAGGGCATTTAGTTTACCTACATGAATCAGTGAAAGGTATTTATGCTCTTTAAGAGTGAAAACAAATGGGTAAACTGCTGCAACAGTACTCACTAGGAGGAACTCAGAAGTCCCTGCACCCTTTTATGTATCACTTCCAGGGTGGTTGTTATTCTAACCCAGAATCTTGAGACTGTTTTTTTAGACATCCTGTGGAGCTTAAGCACCAAATGCATCTAATCCATGAAGGAGCTGCAGAGAGTATGAAGGGAGAGACGACTTTATGCCGTATTCACTACTAACACATGGCCACTGAGGTCAGTGGAGCTGCTCTGAATTACATTTGCTGAAAAATAAAGCTTTATTCATCAGCTAATTTGTTTTACACCAGTGCTTACTCACTTATAACATGAGGACCAAAGTTTATATCCTGTTATAATATAAAGTCTGCTAATAAGTATGTATTTATGATATAGAAAAAAATGGCATTTCTCCTAGGATATTGAGAAATGCAATTGTTGAAATTATAGTCACCAAATCCCACATTAAGGTGTAATCCTGCTGGATGATTTCCTAAAGGCCAGTGAGGGTGAAGGATGGTGAGAGCTCCACAGAGTGGGACCAGTCACTCTGAGAATTTGTGAAGCCTTAGCAGAGCTGTCAGGAATTCCCAACCTCTGTTCAATTTGAGTCTACCACCTCACCGTCACAAACACTGCACTACATAGTATGAGCTGTTGTTTCTTTCTAGAAACCTTCCTGTCCTGCTTCTCTCCAGGAAACCCTCCTTCCCTTTCACCGTGCCATTGTCTTCTATACATAAATTCCATACGCCTTGATTTATGTCAATTTCTTCCATGTCCTCCCAAGACTATCCATGTAAGAGGATTCCTTATCCAGAATACTGAAACATTGGACAGAAGCCATTAGCTCTTGATGTTAAAGCATGAATTTATAGATTTGCAGGTACATGCTTGATTAAGTAATGCTGTGGGAAATGCAAGTATGAGTCACTTGGAACATGGCACTTGTAGGAATAAAGATTTTTTGTTTTGATGCTCCGTCAGAAAACCTGTCTAAGTGAACGGTTAATTTGAACTGGCCTTGTATTTGGTGAGTGATGCTTTTTCTTGTCTTAAAAAAACCCAACCAACCAAACAAAAAACCCACACAAAAAACTCAACAAGATTTTTTTTTACCTCAAGTCTTTATTCCCCCAGGATTATGTTTCAGTGCTTCATGAACCAAGGTGTTTTGATGTACTTTCATTGTCATCCATAACATCCTAAAAACATTCTGAATTTTTTGAGTCAAACTTTTGCAAACTGCAGCTTTTTTAGTAGCAAGTATTTTTAGAAAATCATTCCTTTATTGTGGGAGGCTATGTTCTTTCGAAGATCTGGCTCTTCATTTTTTCAGCCCATTATCTGAAGGAATTCTGCTCTTCCATTCATTATGAACTCTGGACTTTGACTGTCATTGGAATGAAATTGTGACTTAATGAGTATTATGTACCTGCGGTGATGACTTCCAGATGTTGCTATTGCAGCCAAAATCCTGCCGTGTTTGGCACTGTTTAGACACATGAAAGCAGCTGTAAACAAAGAACACATAAGGGAGTTTTGATGTTTGGTGTTAGAATAACATACATGTGCCTAATATTACAAACTTTAAGCAGGTACTGTTCCCTTCAGTAAAGACTGAAAATTCTGTAGGTTTCTAGGAGCAGCTGGCATTTTACTGAACATAAGCAAGTATCCAAATTTCTGTGGCATTGAATTGCCCCTGAGAATACAACAGCCCAATTGAAAGTACCATAATCTGTAGTTCTGCTAAGATACTGCATATTTCAAACCAGAGTGTTTGTGGATAGATGTTGGAATGTTCACAAATTGAATAAACTTACTTATAAAACATGAAGAAGAAAAAAGATTTTTCTCAGTTGAAAAAAAAAAAAATCTGTTTCTGTTTGTATTTGGTCTTTCCTGACACAGCCAGAAGTTGCAAGCCATGTGACTAATCCATATGCAGAAATTGGGAGTACAGCTTTCACTTGGGTAGGTGTCTTAAGAAAGATCACACTCCAGGTTTTATATATTGATAAATACTGATGACTGTTTTGTGAAAAGCTGGTAGGTTTACAGAAGTACACTGTGGCTTTCCATAGCTTTACAGAACATATCATTAACATGGCTATGCCTGCTTTTAAACAGATTTGTATGAAGGTGATAGGAGTGGAGCCACCTCTGGCCTTTGTACTCTTTCAGGGAGACACTCTCAGACACTTCCTGCCCCCTGAACCCATGCTGGGAGAAATGCTGGTTCTCTGTACTGGCCTTGGCTGGCATAATGTTAATTTTCTTCATAGTGGCTGGTATGGGGTTTTGGATTTGTGCTGAAAAACATGTTGACAACACAGGGATGTTTTTGTTACTGCTTACACAGAGAGCCAAGGCCTTTTCTGCTTCTCACCCCACCCTACCAGCAAGTAGGCTGGGTGTGCATGAGAAGCTGGGAGGGGACACAGCCAGAGAGCTGTCCCCAGCTGACCAAAGGGATATTCCACTCCACATCACATTATGCTCAGCCTATAAAGGTGGAGGAAGAAGATGAAAGGGAGGGAGGTTTAGTCTTATGTTGTTCATCTTCCCGTGTAACTGTTACCCTGACCCCTGCTTTCTTGGAGATGGCTAGCACCTGCCTGCCCATGTGAAATAGTGAATGAATTGGTTTTTTTGTTTGTTTTTCCATGCAGCTTTTGCTTTTCCTTCTGAATTGATTTCATCTCAACCCATGAGTTTTCTCATTTTTAAATTTCTGAGTCTCTTCCACATCCCACAGGGATGAGTGAGTGAGTGGCTGTGTGGGGCTCAGTTGCCAGCTGGGCCTAAATCTCTGAACTTGCTCCTTAGACTGAACAAATCTTAGTAAATCTCTTCAGAGTCTCCTACAGTACCTAGACAGATGCTCTGAAAGACTCCATGTTATAGTGAAAAGGCGTTCTTCGGGTGTCCCAAAGGAAATGCAGAATTGCTTGAGGAAGTGGTGAGCACAAAGCTGCATCCAGAGCTCTCTCTTCAAATCAAGCTGTGGTTTCGGATAAGGAGCCTAGGACTTGGTGTCTGTGGAAAGCAATTTATTTTACACCTTTTGGAGACTTTGTCTGAAAATAGAATTGATTCCCTCAGACTGCTTTATGATGCTTTGTCAGAATAGTATGGGTACCATGAAAACAAAAGTGTTTAGCTTCCAGGACTTTCAATAAATTCAAATTTTATTATCTTCATTTTAGAGCTGAGGCATGACAAGGTCAAAAGTGAATAGTATTAAAAATAGATTCTTGGTCAATCAAGTTTACAAGCCAAAATATGAAATAACTTCCATCAGTTCACCAGAAACCAAAACCAAACCAAACAAACAACAAAACCCAATCCAAAACAAAAACCTCATACAAATTTTGTAGTTAGTTTCTATTGGATCCATTGGTCTTGCAGATAGTACTGACCTCTGCCATAAATGAAACCAGTGGCTCTGCTACTATTCCTAATTCTGGAAAGTCAGCTAGCGATTGCATGGAACCTGACAGAAAAGAGTTTATAGGAAGATCATGATCTTCTGATTATAAACAGAATAGCTTCTATACATGTAGAGGGAATAAATTAACATGCTGACGCTTCATAACCACTTTCTGTCAGTGCAAGCTTCACTATCATTTAGAGTTTCCCCCTGCATGTCCAGCCCTGCTATCTAATGATTCTAATCTGGGTGTCAGGACAGACAGTAATATTGGAGCAAATTTATGGAAACCAAAAAACACCCCTCCCCCGCCCC
>NW_010233643.1:0-2081 GCF_000690775.1 Eurypyga helias
GCCAGCTGGAGTTAAACCACAACAGAGTTGATATGAAAACCTGTTCAAGTACCTGAATATAAGCAGTCCTCTGCCTTCCTGTTATTTAATGTTCTATTCTGACAGGTTCATTCAAGTATAACATGTTTAGTATTTTCTGGGTAATTGTCCATACTCAGCAGAAACCCTCAAATTTTTCTTTTTGTTAAAAGGTGTGTTTACCTGTAGAAAGGCAACTTTGGCAAGGTATTTCGTATTGTGAGTCATTACTTAAAATAATGGTATGAAATTTTACAGGTATCTTCTAAATACAAAATAAATAGGATTTACATATAATGTTGATTGGCCCCAGGAAAGCACATGCAAGAGCATACTGTTATTCCCTATGCCCTTAAATCTTTAAATCAGATTATAGAAGAATCTCTCTTTGAAAATTTACATACATGCAAATTGAATTCTGATCCACTAATTTACTGAGTGTCTGTAGGGCTCAGAATGACTTTTGAAGCCAAGGAGATAGTTTTGAACAGTAACTTATTTTATTAATCAGAGTATTGTAACAGATAACAGGTTACTTTATGCACCTGACACTGTAATAACTACTTACAGAGAAAACACAGAAATACAATAGGAAATGGAACTTTTAAGGGTATTAACATTAGGGGGAAAAAGGCATGAAATGTAATAATTTATACCAAATATCAACAGGACCCGAAATAGTATTCCTTAAGAGAATATTTACCTCTTTCTAATTTTTTTCTTTGGCTTCCAGTTATCTACCTGCAACAGCCTTGAGTGATGTCAGTACCAAGACTACTTGGAAACTACAACGTACTTACTTTTTTTTTCTGGTTGATAATCTCATATGCAATCTGCAGAGATCTATTGAAATGTTGGATGAGGTCTTAGATAACCTCACAGGGAGAATAAGAAAATGTTGATGCACTTAAGTTCTGGGTAGGATTCTGCATACACGCTCTGCAGACCTTTGTCTCATACTTAGCATCTCAGAAAAATATTCTTTGCTTAGTATACTAAGAAGTCATTAGTGAAAAATATATTATCTTCCTTTTCTCATCATCTTTTCTCTTACAGAGTGCACATTCTTTCTTCCAGCACCCTTTCTGATCTTTCTTTTTCCTTACATAGAACTAATGTATAATTGTTTTCAGGGCAAGATACAGTCATGGTCTTGGTCAGGCTAAGAAATGTATAACAGATATAAAATTGGGAAACTGATATTACGTCACTTTATTTGATGTATAGGTATACACATAGCTTCAAGCAGTGTTTAAATGGATAGTGGGAGCATATGCTAGTGTATTATAGTGTTTTCCCATACCAATAAGCCCATCCGGATTCCATATTTAAGAATAGCTTTGAAAACAGTTGCAAGTTTTAAAACTGAAGGTAGTAACAGTGGAAAACTCAGGATTTTGAAAGGTGAAGGAAAAAGGATGTGTAGGCCCCTTCAGGTACTGGAGGGCTGCAATAATGTCTGCCATGAGCCATCTCTTCTCACATCGTCTACATGCAATTTTGAAAGAATGTAAAGTCGCATGAATAAGAAGGATGTGAAGAAATCAAAAGTGTTAGGAACAAAAGAAACAGAAAATTTTATCTTTACTGGATTTCTCTGTTTTGTTTTAGATTAGGGTAAATAGGTTTAAGTCTGCATATGAATATGAATTTTATTCCACATCTAAAAGTCCTCCCTTTTTCTCTCTCTTTTTGAGTTAAATGAGAATAAATGTCTGGATTTTTTTTTTTTTTTTTGTCTGTTTGAACAAGTTATGGAAATCTGAAAAATACCATGCCCAGAATATGAGGTGCAGAAGGAATAAACACAACTTTCCAATTTAATAAGAGTAAAAAAATATTAAATACAAACTCAATTTTAAGGCAATATGTTTCTAGGAGGAATTTTATTTATAAAACTGTGATCTGAATGTAATACTTTGTCTACAGCATGAACTAAAGCAGTCATGAGGAAGCATGTATGAGTATGGGTAGAGACATTGTTGAAACTGTGTTGAAAACAGGGTCAATAACTGAGGGAAATAGATGCATTTTAGATCAGAATCCTCCTATCTTCTGTAGGG
>NW_010233643.1:2100-4670 GCF_000690775.1 Eurypyga helias
TGAGGTTTGTTTTCCTTCTGGTTGTTTTCATCCAAAAATCAAAACTGTATTACTAGTATATGAGTAAAGCAGAAAGAACTTCTCTGATTACCCTTTTAATATATTAGAATAAAAAGCTGAAATCTGTACCATTTCCAAAATTAACATCCTTAATGGAATGCAGGCTATGTATCTGTATAACTACTGAAAGTCTTTGAGTTGTGGACAAAGTATGGGGATGAGAAAATGAACATTCAGGGATGCATTGGTTTTCAATGACTGTATAGGGAGTTAAATATCAGCTCAAAGAATTTCAAAGGCTCAAACTCTGTTGTAAAATGTTGTTTTGCATACAAGCTAACATGGCAAAATCTTAATAGTAATCTAGTTACACTTCTTCCTTTGTACTAGTAATCCCAGGAAATTCCTGAACAATCAGAATTAATTCTTACAGTCAGGCACAGTGTTATTGCAAGTGTTCTAAAGAAAAATGTAAGTCAATAGTTTAAGTGTCCTTATTGTGGAAGTTTAAAATTAATTAAATTTTGTAAATAATATTATTCTCAATACATATGAATAGGAATGGAGATATCTGTGTCTCGTCTGCTAAAATGCTATTGAGACCCACTAAAAGTCACACTCCAGATGATACCAAAGAGATTAGAAAGGAGAAAAAAGGCTATGTAGACATAAAAGCACATTGCCTATGTCTATCCTGCTGGAACAGAAAATGCCTGGGAAAGATTTCTTTCCCTGATGCTAAATAGAGCAGTCTATCCCTGTATGTGCTATTAAACTTGCCTAACATCCAAAACAGACTACTTTTAAAATTAATATGGGAACTAATCCCTGGCCAGTGCTAATTCCCTCCACATCTTTTCTGCAAAGTGCCTAGGAGAAGACTGATTCTCCCAGTGCAATTGCATACCAGGGACACTTTAAATACTCCTATTCCACAAAAAATCAGTATGAACAAGAGTATGCCAATGTCCACCAAGAACCACATCAGTGTTTAATTCAGTAATATAGACACAATGAAAGATGGTAAAATCAATGGAAAAACTACATCTAACATAACCTCGCAGAAAAATCTACTTGTTAACCACTGCTGCCATGTTGAACCTGATAATACTAGTCTCTTTATTAGCTGACTGAAGCCAGTTTGTATGTCCAAAAATTAAAAAGGCCCTTTCATTCAAAATCATTTCCAAGGCTTAGACCCTATTTCAGTGTCTTTGGAAATTGATGGAGCTGGGGTAGAGTGAGTAGGAACAACATTTTAATTAATTTTAAAAAGTTTGTCTTTCTTTTTCTTTCCAAAAAAATCTTTTAAGCTCATCAGAGATTATCCTTTACATTTTTTTATCTTTCCTCAGTTGACAGGAATAAAGTGACTACCGGTTTCTTCCTGATTATCTTCAGTAGTCTGCTTAATGCCCAGAAACATCTTTATATTCTCCCTATCCACAGCTTGGCAAATGAGCATACGAGTCTGCTATAAGCAATAATTCAAAGGCAAAGGTTTGATGTTTAAGGACTTATCATGTCATTGGGTAGATATTTAATGGGAACAGCAAATTATTCATCTGTACCCAGAAAACTAACCCTTAGTTAGATTGTCTTTGACCTCTTGTGGCATTCTTCCCATCTCCTGCGGATGTCCTGGCAACAAAATCTTCCTGAAATTTCTTTGAAGATTGTGGGCTGATCATTCAGGAATTGAAATGGTGATGCCAGGCATATTCTTTGCATGTTCTAATGAGTATTGCTCTCTTCCTCAGGCCAGCTGGCTGAGGAAGCTTTAGATAACGTACAAGAGTCAAAGCCAGAAGTTGTGCAGATTAATAAAGAAATAGCAGCAGCTCAAACTAAATGTATTTTAAGGGTTTATAGGGTTTCACAAGGCTGTAAAGACAATTTCCACCTAGTGAATATGAAGAGGAAAGCTGATACCAGGGAACCTATATAATTTAAAAATATATGCATAGCTTTTCCTCCTTTCTCAGTAACACCTCATGTAAATAAATTAAAAGACTTTCCCCGTTGGCCTAGAAGAACTCTGCCTAGGTGTGAAACAGGGCTGCAGTTTATTCTCACTTCCTTCATCACGGAGTTGCAATTGCAGTATGATAACCAGTAGACCTAATGAATAGATTGGATTTGATAGTGTGGTAGTAACAAGTTTGAGAAGGACATAAAAAAGAACTATAGGAATTTTTCCAAAGGGTTTTGGATATTGGAAGTATCTTATTATTTTCAAATATAAAACCATGTTTCTGTTGTTGATTTTAAACAAATTTCATTATTTTCCCATACAAAAATTGCTGTCAATAGTAATGCTACGAAGTCATACCACTTTTAACAGCTCACAGAGACAATCTCTGTGAAAGGCTAAAACCCACTGAAAGGCTAAAACCAGGAAAGATTGATGTGCTACACTAGAGTGAGATGTAACACTGAAGGATTTATGCTGAGAGTGTTTTCACACAGACAGTCATTAAGACCTAGCTCTAGATAGACAAAGATCTAACAGCATGAAGTTATGTCACCTTTCTTTACTCTGATAAACACAGACACAGCCTCCAGCTGCA
>NW_010233644.1:0-1332 GCF_000690775.1 Eurypyga helias
AGATAAGGCAGAAATCCCCCCGGACACACCCCCTGCCCACTTCAGCTCCAGGGCACGACGGGGCAGGGGCCGCGTCCTGGTCTTGCGGTCGGGGTGAGTCGCGCGGCGTCGAGCTCCGGTCACGCACCTGAGGACGGCGATGGCGTCCTCGATCGTCCGGGCCTCCACTGACCCTTCCTCCAGCACCCTTCTGTTGAGGTTCTCTTCCAAGGGGACCTCCAAGTGAGTCTTCTCCTTCTCCGCTGCACGGGGTGGGGGGAAAGGGGGAGCTGTTAACGTCAGATCCAGACCCTCAGAAGCAGCACGGTCTGTTCCAGAGCGCTCCCAAGGAAGTGCTGAGGGAACTCAGCCGGAGCTGGGGACCAGCCCGGGCAGAGCAGTGCCCGCTCTGCAGCTCCGCTTCTCCCCCTCAAGGCGACAGGAGCTTCGTTTTTCCCCCGTTTGGGTGTTTGTCAGGGACACCGCAAAGCGCACGGGGATGCTCTGGCTTTCCAAACACCCTGCCCTTCAGCAACGGTAGGGAACAGCCCTCCTTATCCGTCGTGGAATGGTTTGGGTGGGAAGGGACCTTAAACCCCCCCAGTCCCACCCCCTGCCATGGGCAGGGACACCTTCCATAGCCCAGGGTGCTCCAAGCCTCATCCAGCCTGGCCTTGGACACTCCCAGGGATGGGGCATCCACAGCTTCTCTGGGAACCTGTCCCAGTGCTCCCACCCTCTGTGGGAAGAATTCCTTCCTGATGTCCCATCTCCCTCTTTCCGTTTAAACCCATCACCCCTTGTCCTGTCACTCCCTGCCCATGGGAAAAGCATTCCCACTCCCATCCCCCCGTGGCTGCCGGGGCCTTTCTGTGGTGCCGCCAAACCTGTATCCGCATTCTCCTTCTGCTGCTGCTCCTTTCGGATTGTCTCCTCGATCTGGGCCCTGGTGACTTTGCCGGGCGTGACCTGCTTGGGCGACTTCCCTTTCAGCTTCGAGTCTTCCTCCTCCAGCAGACGCTGCAGCTCCTTCTTGCGTTCCAGCTGCTCCAGCCGCCGCTTCTCCCTCTCCTCCTGGAAGGGAGAAAGGACTCGGTCACCTCCATCCCTACGCATTCCGAGGCCCGGGGAAGAGGGTGACGAGATCACGCCACAGGCCCTCAGGGACTTTCAATGCTTCGGGCTTCAAGTTTTCCCCCTCCTCCCCCAAAACCCGTAAGGTCTGGCGAAGGGAACATCCCCGTGGGGCAGCGCCACGTGCGGCAAAGCCCTCGGTGTCGAGGTCAGGGACACGGGCGCCTCGTCACGGCTCTCATCCGTTGTTCCCAGGGGTGGCACAGCAAGCCCAGCCAG
>NW_010233645.1:0-15949 GCF_000690775.1 Eurypyga helias
GACTCTATTCCTCCCTTCCTGTGTGATGTGGAGTATGGAGACCTCTGAAGTGAATATCTCCCTTGCTGTCCCCATCTTGCTGCACCGTATTTCAATATCTTGTTAACATTCTCATACTTCATCCAAATTCCACCCCTGCTTCTTAATCTGTCCTCATTCGATTCAAGGACTTCCACAATAATTTCTGCTGGTGAAGGTGGCCTTCTCCTCCCTTTCCCCAGGGTGTCTCCAAAATCCAGCTCCATACACCTTCATGGAGTGAATAACTGCCTGGCAGGGCCCCTACAACCTGTAAAAAATATCCAAATAACCTAAATCAGATGACCCCCATTTCTTATTGTGTCTTAGACAGAGCTATGGAAGTATTCTAGGATGCTCAGCAGCATCAACTGGCCTGAACAAGGGAGCTGTCTTGATGGGGCAGGGTCTTGACCTTCTCACACATGATTTGCACAACTCCATTCTAACAAAACTGTTATAGTTTCTTAAGATCAGATATTGGAACCTTTGCAGTCTGTCCAGTAATGTAAGGAAGGAATTATGCTGATCCCTTTAGCAGTTTTAAATGGTTAATATGTCACTGCTGACAATTGAATGGATTGTTAACTAATATGCAGATCAGCAGGTCTTCTAGAACAGTCTGAAAAATCTCATCTCAAGGTGTTTGTAATGCATGATGTGCCCTTCAATATTTACAACACTTCTCATACCAGTAATCATCTGCTTGCCCCTTATAAACAAAACTGCTGTTAAACCATGACCTGTTTCATGCTGACTTCATCTACAACAGTAAATTAAAAAGTGTCAGGGAATGTTGCTAGGTGATGGAAATCGATTTTTTAATCCCATTGGATTGCTAGCATCCTCTTGGGCCAACTAGCACATTCCTCGACAACTCCTGAGCATGAGCCAGGGACTCAACAAGGGTCAGGGACTGAATGTAATTGGAGTTTGGAATTGGCCACCTTGTTTTGGAGGGTAAGAGAGTAATAGTATAGATGTGACTTGTTCCATGCCTTGCAGTCTCAGCGCCAGAAGATCATAGAATCATAGAATCATGGAATGGTTTGGGTTGGAAGGGACCTTAAAGATCATCTAGTTCCAACCCCCCTGCCATGGGCAGGGACACCTTCCACTAGACCAGGTTGCTCCAACCCTCATCCAGCCTGGCCTTGAAGACATCCAGGGAGGGGGCATCCACAACATCTCTGGGCAACCTGTTCCAGTGCCTCACCACCCTCTCTCTGAAGAATTTCTTCCTGACATCTAATCTAACCCTCCCTGTTTTCAATTTGTACCCATTACCCCTTGTCCTGTCACTACAGTCTCTTGTAAAAAGTCCTCTCCCAGCACCCTTGTAGCCCCTTCAGATACTGGAAAGCTGCAATGAGGTCTCCTCGGAGCCTCCTCTTCTCCAGGCTGAACAAGCCCAATTCTTGCAGCCTTTCATCATAGCAGAGGTGCTCCAGCCCTCTGATCATCTCCATGGCCTCCTCTGGACTCGCTCCAAGTGGTCAATATCCTTCTGATACTGAGGACTCCACAGCTGGATGCAGTACTCCAGGCGGGGTGTCACCAGAGCAGAGTACAGGGGCAGAATCACCTCCCTCGAGGTGATTAAGATACTCCTTAACTGAAAAATATAGAGGTAGACATTGACTGTTTAAGGTCCTTTCCAACCAAAACCATTCTATGATTCTCTGATTCTCTGATTTATTGTTCTAAATCTTTTCAGACTATGTCAGTTTTACCGCTTATATGCCATCAACCTCCTACCAGTCTCCACGTCCTTACACGATCCTTAGCAGCATACCCAGGATTACACTAGCCAATTGGAGATGTGCTAAGTGTTCAATATACCTCATGTCCGTCACACAGCTCGTGCTTGGTATTCGGATTCAACACTGCTGGTTTTCCCTTGACACCCTGCCTCTTGCCTAAGACTGGGTAAAGCATCACTTGCCAGAGCTGTATTTCTGTAGATGTTGCAAGACACACAGGGAACTGAATCAGAGTTACATGACAAGAGGTGTCCTGCTTAGCCTAAAGTTATTTTTATAGGCAGGGAATATGTACAAATGAAGGATGAAGTCAGTTTTCACGTTTGCCAGCAGTTTGTTGTCTGTGATGATTTTAGCACTTGCATCCTTGATATATTCTCTGTGGTTTCTATTTCAGTCTTGGAGGTAGCAGTTTTATTTATTTTGTCAGGTAAAGTTGTTCAGAAGCTTGGAAGCTGCAGATCAAAGAGCATAAAACTGGACATTCCTGGAGGGCTGCAGATATCAATTCATAGCGCCTGCAGTGCGTCATTGAAAGGAGTGTCTCTCCCTGTATTTCTTAGCTGTTAGAATTGTGAGACTATAAATACGTATTGAAAACGCATCTCGTAGCTATTAAGAGTATGGAAAGTGCGTCACTGAGTCTTGACTGAGTGAGCTGCAGCCACCGAAAAGTAACCCTTACTGATGTCAAATATCATCTTAAAATGGATGTGGTTCCTCTGAACTCTTCTTATTGACGGTTATTAATGTTCACCAGGGTCCCTGCAAACTTGGATAGTTGAACCAAAGCTTTGATGATACTTTACAAAAGATATTAATTGATTGCAACCCAGTGTGCTGGCCAGACCTAGGAAATCCCTCTTTCAGACCCTGATCTCCTTTGGAGCCATTGAATACTATGAAATTACCAAGGTAGAGATTTTTGGATCATCATGCTCCATCCCAAAGGGACATATTACATTGATGGATGGTGTCCTTCTCTGCCATTTTTGACCAAACTGTATAACTTTTATCTACTTTTACTCAGGTCTCACTGAAATAGTTCTGTCAAAAATTGAGGTTATTAATGGTTAATAATTTTTAATTTCAGTCTCATTTTGATTAAAGAAAGAAAAGACAGCTTGAAACTGTGTAGACTTGAGCTGGAATGGAAATTGATATTCATGTGGTTGTGGAATATGATCTATTGTTTACAAGTCTATCTAGAGACTCACGAGGCTCGCTATGATCATGCCTTAAGTCCCCATGGCCTTTATTGGGTTTTTCTTTCATGAATCTGCTTGATAGTACAGGATTCCCTTCATCTCTCAGAGCATAAGTGGGAAAAAAAGACTTGGTGAGGATGAGAAATGGTCTGGTAACAAAACCTCTTTTCCTGAGACCCTAGTGGGCAACCACTTTTGGTAGGGGTCAAAGGCTGATGGCCCATGGGACTAGATCTAGGGAAAGTGGCATCTTGGTGAGGCAGTGGCTGTAGGACCTGTGGTTTTCCCAGAGCAAGATTTGACTGATGAACTGATGGCTGGAATTTTACTCCTGTGTGAGGGAATCTAACGCTATTATCTGTCAATTAATTACCAACAAGTTGTCCCTGTCAGAGTCTCTTGATGAGTATTGATTCTGTACATATGTGCCCCACTTGTATTTTATAAATGAAAAATTCAGTCCGAGTCCCTACAAATAACATGTAGCAGTCTCAACATTATATGGTTTTTCCTGCTTTACCTGTGTTGATTTTTCCCTTCCAACCATTCTCGTTTTTGCAGCACTCAAACCAGCCCTGGGAGCCATAGACAGAGCCACATATTAAAATAGTTTTGTCTGCTTGTTTTGTCCCTCAAGAGCTGTTGAGATTTGAGAGCTTAATTTGGACTCTGGGTCAAGAACAAGCACAACCCAGGAGATTGGGGAGAAGTAGCTGGGGGAGTGGAGAACAGGACAGCTCTCTTTCTTGCTGAAACAAGCAGTCATTAAGTTCACAAAAACATTTTGGCCTAAAGCATACACTGTTTCCCACTGAAAAGAAGGTGTTGGAAGATAATGACGACTCTACCCAAAGATAATTAATCTGCAGATGGAAACAACTATTCACATGTATTCTCTTTATCCATCTACCCATTCATTCTTTTTTAAAAGCCCATTCAAATGAACAAAGAAATTCTGCTGCTTTCCAGGCACAAAGTCCTCTGTGCTACCCCTGTGGTGTCTGGCAAATTCTCCTTGCACCATGGTGCTAAGCTCAACACTGACGTGGCTAACAAAGAGCAATAACCACCACCTCTTAATGCTGTGAAGATTTGCTGCATTCCTATCTATCTGGGGAGGGAAACAAAAAGCTGGTTGAATTTTTTCTTCTGGCTCTCCATGGTACAGAATCTCCCTGGGTTGCCACAGCAATAAATTTGTTACCTGTTTCTCTAATGACGTTGGCTAAATATTTTAATGCAGTTATGTTTAATCACAATTTTGTACCTACAATAAAACCTCTGCAATTACCCTCAGGGACAATAACTGCTTGGTGAACCATGCTGTGGGTTAAACCCCTCTCTCTGAATAAAGAAAATCCGTCTCTCCAGAAGAAAAGGGCTTCACACTGGACACTGCAAGATTTCTGCCTATTGATGCTGTTGTGCTCTGCATAAAAATGTGTAAATATTCACTGAAGTGAAGATGGCAATGAATAGGCTTTATAGTGCACTGGGTAGCACACACACCTGAAAAATACGGTCTCCATCTATATTTGCTGTAAACATATCAGGCAAAAAAGAACAACTTCAGTGATAAGACCAGGAAGAACTTAACTCCAGCATTGGCTAAGCACTCTGCCAGCATTTAAAAGACCTGAATGAAAATCCAGTCTCTGCTTTAATTCTGAGCCTGAATTTTGAACCACAACTATGTACGGAACAAACTGTGTAATCACACCCTTTGTTTCATTTCCTGCTTTTTTATTGCTTTTTTCAAGATAGCATCCCACAGAAAAGTATTTTCCTTTGTATCAAACAAAATTACACACTTTCAAAAGCGCGTATTGTTAGTTCAAAAAGAAAAAAAACCCTAACTTTTGAGTTTATCTGAGCAAAGTTCTATTGAGTGAAGGGGAAAGGAAAAGTTTCTTTAAACTTTGTTGCTGCTAGTCCTTCCCAGCAGAGAAAGAGTTTCAGTGCAGGCTTTCCACCCCAGGGATGACTGTTCTCCTTTCTGCACAGGACTTGCATAAAGTAACTGGGGATCATAATACACATTGGTGAGTAATACATGGTATTCAGTTCTAAAAAATACAGATGCTTCTGGTTCCAAGGCTCTGGTGCATCATCACACCTGAAAGTGTGACCAAATCCTTCTGTGATCTGTCACCTGGAAGTTGCTCTGACTAATCCTCCCACAGTACAGTCACAGTTTACGTAAGGGAACTAGGGAAGATGTACTTCTCCCCTCCCAGATGGTGTGCGGGTTTCTAGGATAGCCCCTCATGAGGTTTTACTCTCCAGTCAGACATGGCTGGTTCCTTTCAGGCTCCAAGAGGTGCCAGACAAAATTTGCAGGTGGGTACTGATTTATTCCTAATTGGTCCTATGTATCTTCTTTAGATCCCTTTGTCTTTCAAAGGGACTTTCAGGAGAGAGAACCATAGGTCACATGTGGTGTTGGAAGTGATACCTGCAAGGGGGAGAAGGAACAGCAGCTGCCATCAGCCTAGGTGTAAAGCCAAGGAAGTCTCTAAACACCCAAAAAAGACACAGTCCACCCACCTCAACTTGATGCCTGTTTTTTTACGCAGAGGGAATTTGCTGCCTGACATTTCTAATTATCACACTGCAGAGGTGTGGAGATCCTGCTGACAATGGCATGGATGGATGCTGATGAGAAAGATGAACAAGCAGTATTTTGGGAGCTCCTTGTATCTCTCCAGCCTTGCTTTGTGATGGCAGCTCGGCATCATCATAACCTCCCTGTCCGTACACAGCAGAGGTGGTTTATGTTTATATATAGTCCATAGATATGTAAACTAATATATACCTCCTGGAGGAAGACAGAATGGAATAGCACTGAGTGTAAATGGAAGAGACTTAGATGCAATGATCAGTGTTGTCACTGACCTTCTGAGATACCTTCAGTGTAACTATTTTTAATTCTGCCTTTCGTTCAATTCCTTTTGGTGATATTCTTCAGTACCTGAAGGGGCCTACAAGAAAGTTTGGGTGGCATTTTTTTACAAGGGCCTGTAGTGATAGGACAAGGGGTAACCAGGTTTAAATTAAAAGTGGGGAGATTTAGATTAGATATCAGGAAGTTCTTCCTGGAGAGAGTGGTGAGGCACTGGAACAGGTTGTCCAGAGAAGCTGTGGATGCCCCATCCCTGGAATTGTCCAAGGCCAGGCTGGGTGAGGCTTGGAGCAACCTGGTCCAGTGGAAGGTGTCCCTGCCCATGGCAGGGAGGTTGGAACTGGATGATCTTCAAGGTCCCTTCTAACCCAAACCATTCTATGATTCTATGATCCTATGATGTAAGGTGAGGGCTCCTAGTTTCTAAGGGACAGACCTTCAAAACACATTTTTTGGATATTTGAGTGCAAGGGGACAGGATAAACAGCAACCATCAACCCTATCTTATGCAGTCGTATGGGATAGTATAAATGGGCAATAGAAAGGTGAAATTAACATGAAGGAAATGAGAGATAGATGAGTGAAAACCTAATGTCCATGGAGGTGAAGGAGTCAGTACATTCCCTTATGGAAAATATGCACTCAAGCTTTGAAGAAGACAAGGGAAATTCCAGTGTCTAAAGGCAGTGAAGAGACATTAGTGACATGTGTTAGGTGGAGGTGGTCCTCAAAGGGAGATGTCAGAGTGAGGTGGGACCTACTTAATTGCAATGTGGATGACCACAGTCATAGAATCATAGAATCATAGAATGGTTAAGGTTGGAAGGGACCTTAAAGATCATCTAGTTCCAACCCCCCTGCCATGGGCAGGGAAGATGACATGGGCAGTCAAGATGACAGGGGAGGAGGGCAAAAGGCATGAGTTGTTGGTAGCTGAGGACAGAACAAATTCTCTGTTTCCTAGAAGAGGCAGAGAATTTAGTAGTACATGCCTGATGAAGTTTTAACCCAGAGCTTAGGGAAGGGGTTGGCAGTAGTGTGTTACAACATAACCTGTTTTACCAGTCCTTATAGAATGGTCCTTTTGGGGGAGTGCTACACTCTCATACCAAGCAGCAACAGCTATGCCCCTCTGATGAATTCACACCAGATGGGGTCTGGAGTGGGATGCAGCGGACAAACTACTGGCAAAGATAGAGCCAGGCAGAGAGCCACACCAAGGCAGAAAAGGCATATTGTGCTGCAGGGAAATCTCAGCCAGCTCAGGGCTAGTTTGTGGGATTGTGGACTGGCACTGTCATGAATACCCAGTGATCATGCTCCACCAAGGAGGATCCCGTAGCCCTTTGCCAAAGAGACTGTCTGAGTTGTTAATTCTGTGTCTGTGGAGTGAGTCTTCAATACCCAGCTTTACAAAGAAGCCTCCCCTGCTGTAATATGTGATTTTGGGGTCATGTCTCCACACCCGTGTCTCTAGCTCTTCCTCCACACCACTGATTTCCAGCCAGAACAACAGACTTTGCTGCCACAACACTGGAGACCAAACTGAAGAGCTGGTTTCTCTCTGAACTGGTTCTGATGGATCATGGTGATGGGAACAGTTGTGTGAACAAGCTGGGCTAAAATCTACTGAAGTCAGTAAGAATGTTTTTTCCAGTGACTTCCGGGGTCATGGGACCAGAACACTATATATATCTTATTTCAATTGCTTCCTCAGTGACTGTGCATGCACACAGTGGTCAGAAATTGTGATCCTCACATTTTAAATACAAAATCTGGAAGGAAAAGCTGAGTAGCTATTAACCACCATGCTGTTATAGGAGTGTATGTAGTATATGGGTAGTGTATGCCAGGTTACATTGCTTTACTGGTCTTCTGGTTCATAGGTTTCCTTAAAAAGGGACAGTAAAACATGGAAAAGAATGTAAAAAATAACACAGCTGTTATAAAGGGAACTTTCAGTGTATGAAAATGTGAAATCCCATTCCATTTTTATGGATAAATATAAATAAGTAAGCAAGAATTAGGCAACATCTTTGCCATTTTCTGTTTGAACTTTGCTCGGTGACCAGTGTTAATTACTGATTCTTTGTGGCTGAGTGGAAAATTTACATACATTTTCTATAGAATATTAGAAGTACACTTCAGAAAACCCCTGCTTCAGAGCTTCCCCCTTTTCAATTCACTGTTAATCCTGCTGTAAGATTTCATTAAGCTTCAGAAAATACATTCTTTCAGCCTGTTTCTCTTCAGCCTCCCTTTGGATGTGAAAGAAGAGCAAAAGAAACGACCACAAGCTTTTTTGTCAGTCATGAGAAAAGTTATTTTATAAATTGAACCCAAGCTGATGAGTTTGGTGCACAAGGGAAATTATTTCTCTTTTGAATATTGTTACAGTCATTCTTTTTTTTAGCCCCATCAGATCTCTCAGTTGTAAGGGCTGAGGACTCCTCTTTCAGCTGAACGTTATGGGAGATAAAATAATATGCAAGGACAGCTCAGATGCTAAGGTATTCAAGCTACAGTGTTATTCAGCTAGAAAAATACTTAACCAATACAAGCTGGCTCAAGTGATTAAAAAGTCAAAGTTAGTAGAGTTGCACACACAGAAAACATCAGAAAATCAATGCTGTATTTATTGACTTTTCCGTCTGTTATTGCTATTGTTTGTTAATTGAACTACAATTTTTCAGTAGCCTTTTTATCACACTATCGCTCCTTTTCATAACTCTCCCTAAGGGTCTACTTCTTTATTGCTTGTTTCTAACTTTCTGGTCATCACATTTCATCACTGGCCTCTGGAAAGCAGAAGGTCAGAGGAGAAAGAGCCAGAAAGAATCCAGACTGAGCCTTCCTGGCAGCAAATTGAAGTCTGAGATTAACTCTACGTATGATATCAAATCCAATTCTTTACTTTCAGCTTCACTTCCTAAAAGTGCTGCATTTGTCTTATTTGCCTTAACTGTACAAATGTACAGTGTACATCTTTTTATTTATATATTTATTTATTTTCCACCTCTCCTAGTTACTTTGGGCAACTGTTTCAGTTCCAAGAATGAGGCACATACTTTTGATTTCCTTTTTCCAACACACGGTGCTCTGGAATAGATATGTCAAAAGAAAATCCAACAAAATCAGCACCCTAATTTACATGGTTTTTTCCCACGGGACAAGATTTTTCTCAGGGGAGAAGATAAGAAAGCAGAGCACTATGAGAGACATTGGCTATGTTTTTAATGCAAAGGAGTATGATCAGAGCACTAAATACAATGACACCTAGTGTGTTGTATTTTCTATATTTACATAGATAAACCTCAGATAGCTAAAAGCAACATATTCTCCTGGGATACTGATATAGGATATGTTATTATTCCCACTTTCCAGTTGGAGAAAACATGAACTAGAAGGTCCCATATGGGACTCTGTAATGAAGACAGGACTTAAGTCATGCTGCCTGAGCAATACTATATTGATCTTTTTAGCTTTGGTTCTTTCCAACCCATGACTAATCGTGCATTTTCTCTGAGTAAAGTTATAGCCATTGGTGGACAAATCAGTGGCTGATAATCCTGGTTCTTAATCTGCAAAATTAAAAACCTGATTATTAAATAATACCATTTATTCTGACGTCTGCATACCCACTATTTTAATTGGTGGTCTATATTATGAACCTCTGAGCATAAGAAGCGTTAATCCTGAGGTTCTATCACAGATAATCCCTTAAGAAGATTTCTGCATCGTGCTATTTAATTAACAGTGATTATTATTATTGTACTTCTTGTATTATATGAAGAATTAAAACCCTCTAAGACAAGGACAGGCCCATGTGGACAGTCAGTGGCATAAAGAAACACAGAACCTCAAAGCTTCTCAAAGAACATTCCTTTGGGTGATACTACCTCTAGATTATTTTCTCTCTTCACCATTCTGCACTTCTCTGATTCAAGAACTGTACAACACCCTTGAAAATCCATCAGCTCAAAAGGTTAAATGGCTTGGCTTCAAGAGCCAAAAATTAAAAAAAATAAAAATATGTTGCTAGAAATTCACTACCATTAGGAACCAAGAAATTAAGAGAACACAAGTGACAGGAAATCAGACATGTGGAGCAGGGTAGAAAATGAGGAAAGATTAGGGAGCTTTGTAAAATAGTGTAGTGATAAGTTTTTTTGAGCTCTGGATACCTCAGTGTGGCCTTTCAGTCTGTGCTGAACCTGTCCAGTCCATGGCCCTGATGGCTGCAGAAAGGAAGCATCAGGTCTGAGATCTTTTTACATCATCTATTGCCACTGGACAATCATGATTTGCTGTATTGAGGGAAGAGAAGGTCAAGCCATCAAGGACTTGACTCCTGTGGAGATCCATGACAAAGTAGAGATTTTTGGAGAGGGTGTGGTTCCTTGCAACACACATGAAATATGGATGAGTGTGTGTAAGACAAGTCTTCAGGCACTCCTTGCCCCATTTTAAACTTTTTTCCCCCAGATGCAAATTTAAGTAGAATTTACATACCTGAAACCAAAATATTTGGATAATGGTCCAACACTACCTGACAGCTGGTGGCTCCATAGATACCTCCCTTCTTTTTTCTTAACAATGTCCAGCAGCTGAGAGCTTGCATCTCTGCTTATGTCCCAAAGTGGCCTGGTAGAAGAAGAACTGAATGACAAGGAGCCAAACACTGACTGGGTTTCTCCTCCAAAGACACTTAAGGAGATAATCCGGCCTTTTTTCTCAGAAGAGCCTTGTTCCCATTGACAGACTGAGACACCAAATAGTTTCACTCTTCCATTTCTTCTGAAATCTGGCCAGAATAATTTATCCTATTGTGCCTTACCAGTGAAAGCCCTTGCCAAGGGAGTAGGGTCATGTTTGATTCCGAATTCAAGACTCCATTTTTCATATGGTTGCTAGGATTGGTAAGGTAAAGTGAAAAAGTATTTGCCACACTTCCTGCTCACACTGTTTTATGATGCAATAAGTATTTAGCTTGGGCCAGAAGAAAATTTGGAACATGGCTTCATGAGCTGACTACTTGGCCACTCACATCACAGGGAAGAACATTGGTTTGTCATGTACTTTGTTTTTCCAGTTCAGTTTGAAGTTAAGAAGCGCAGGCAACACCAAAATGCCAAGATCCCTGGAGTGATCATCTTCAGGGATATGAGAGGAATCATCAATAGCTTTTATTACCTGCATTAGCAAATTAATCTTTGCCAGACAATATTCCTGAGTGTTTAAGTTATGTTTTCTACACAGCTAAATTGTAAGGATGGTTCTTGGTGTGATTTTGGTCTGTGTCCACAAACTCTAACAAATCTTACACAGGGTTTAGGAATTAAAACGGGCCAGGGAATATCTCAGAAGGTAGCATGGACTCCAGCCTACTTGGGAGGGGAAAAGAAAGTTGAATAGTATGGATAAGCCAGTTTGCTTCCGTGTCAGATGTTTTAGCCTATTAGCATAGGCATAGAGTTAAGAGTTTGGAGGACAAATTCCTCCTTCCCCATGTAATCCTTTCTTGGACAAGATACATATTGATACAGCAAGGAACTGGTTTTTCTGTTTCTGTCTGCTTGGCGGTGTACTTTTGGAGAGGTGTTACTGGTATGAGGCAGACCAAGAGCTTGCATCATAGTTTTTCAGCATGCATGCACCCTAATGCATTAACCTCATTGGACAGCCCTACTTAGTTCAGGCCCTGGTCTGCAGGTGTTCTTGTTGTTTGATCAGGAGTGTAGGTTTAGTTGGACTAGACTATATCTATCAAACATTTTAACTTCTCTCCAGCCTATTTTAAAGTAACTAGCTTTGTCTTTTGCCATATTTTAGGCCCATGTTTTTCCAATGCCAGTTTAAAATCTTTAGCACTGGCTTCCTTAGCTGGTATGAGAAATTATGTCATGAAAAATTAGGGTCCTGCCTACAGTACAATATGATTATTCTGATTTTAAAATCAAAGCTACATGAAATTCTTACAAACACTAAAAAGAAAACAAAAAGCAAACATAAAAATAAAGAATTTTAAAACCAAATACCTTTCTAGCTGTGAGCTAGTGTATTTATATTTTATGGAAAAACAAGGCTCAAAAGGTTTTGATATTTATTTTGTCTCCTAGAGGACAAAAGGGAGGAAAGACATCCTCAGCTTGGTTCATAATGGAAGGAGGTGAAGGAAAAAAGGGTATTTTTTGAATATCTGATACCTCAGGTGTCAGTGTCTCAAACTTTGCTAAAGGAGAGGGCTGATGCGGAGAACAAGTAGAACAATACAAGGACATAAAGCCACAAAACACTCCAAAGATGTTTAAGGCAAAGGAGACCTGTTTATAGACTGACAGAGTACAAACACAGGTGTTGTCCTTTTACTGAATTCTCTCTTTATTTTAGGATGTAGAAATGTGATGCATTTTGTACTTCAAGAGGCTTGCCTTTCCGTGAAACTTCCTCAGCACATTGTGGTTCAGGAGAGATCTTTTTCTGAGCTGGCAGATGCTGATGGATCTCTCTGCTTCCCAACAGTCTTTCCTCTAACATTTGTTTGTTTACCTGTTTACCTGAAATTCAACTTTACTAGAAGCATCACTCTTGAGATTTTATTAATCACCGCCAAATAACACAAGAGGTAGGAGTTCACCTGCTAACATCCTAGATTGATGGAAATCTTCCTTCCTTGTGTATGTTCCTGGAAACTTCTCCTTTTGCAATGAACTAGAGTTGCGCAGTCTAGAAAAGAAAACAAAACCATTGATGTAAAATTTCCCAATTGGATCTTGAGGGACAAATGACCCTCTGTCAATGGAATGATAGATGATTGTGTCCCCAGGGAAACTTTTTGGCAGTGTGTTCCCACCTATCCACCCATAAGCCTGATTGTTCATTTATGTCCTGTATGTACAGAGTGACTGTCCTACATCAAGATGGGTAAGGCCATTAACAACCCAATTTTCCTTTAAAGTCAGCCCTGCTTTGAGGAGATTGGGCCAGAGGTCTCCTCCTACACAACTTATTCATTCACGTTGGCTGTCTTCAAGGCCAGGCTGGATGAGGCTTGGAGCAACCTGGTCTAGTGGAAGGTGTCCCTGCCCATGGCAGGGGGGTTGGAACTAGATGATCTTTAAGGTCCCTTCCAACCCAAACCATTCTATGATTCCATCTTGTGGACATACAGCAGATGCCTTCAGTTTTTGTTTGAGTTCCAGACCCAAGCAGTGAATCTTGGCCTTGCATTAAATGTCAGCGTTGACTACTTCTTCTGTTGTGCCTCCCCTCAGCCTGGTTAATCTTCACAAGCACTGGGAACCAATTACCAGTTTACATGGGAAGATGCTTCAGCTCTTCCACACAGTATATAACTCACTTTTCTCACCTTGTTTCAAAATTGACTTTTCCTGCTGTTGTCAGTGAGAGAACAGCTGGGCAGAGCTGTATTGGGAACTTAATATCCTTACTGTGGCACTTCATGGGACAAAACTCACCTGAAGACAAACTCCTTGTTTTGTCCATTTCAAAGGGAGCTGGCTGTACTTGGGGTGATATGTCCATCAGTAATTTCTTCTTTCATGTTTTTCCTTCTGCTTCCATCGATGAGGAATGTTGAATTTTCTTTTTTTTTTTTTTTTCTATTTTTTAATGACTCATCCTCTGTAGGTGTGAAAAGGAGCATTATGCACTGCCGGGAGATATAATTTGTGACTCATGTAACCGTGGGCTCTATGCTTTTGGAGTGATAATTAAAAGGAGGGGGTTGGAGTTGCCCGGGGGCTAGGTAAGTATGAGGTTGGAATAAAGAGCCTTATCCTTCCGTTCAGCAACTGACTGATAGAGTGAAACAAGGCTGAATGTGTAATAAGGCTGGTTGAATTAAAGGTAAGCTTTGAACTTTTAAGCACTGCCTGCTTCTCATTGGGTTTGCTGCATTCCACCAGAATGCCCAATTACAGACATTAATTAACTCGGCAAGCCCAGAAATCACTAACCCTATAGAAAGAGTCTGAAGTAGGAGAAAAGCACTATGTTTCCAGGCAAACTCTTTCAGCCATTCTCCAGATCTGAAACCCAGCCAAGGGCTGACTCAAACACAGACCACCCATTCTCAGCAAAAAAAACCCCTGAACTGGGGAAGTGAATATCAGTCGGTTTGTTCTAGGCACCATGTGCTCAAGGTCCTTCCTGAAATGGGATCCGTAAGTATAATTCCATCAGCTTGGCAATACAGGGAGGCTTTTCCCTTCTTCTGGTGTTCCCTTCTCCTGGCAAAATCACAATCTACCAAAATAATAGCAAATATTCACAGAGCCTGTGATTCAGATCACACAGAGACTGAAGAAATGCCTCCAGGACTCATTGACTCCTGTTAATTGTGCTTTCCATGGAAGAAAGACAGAAGTAAAGGGATGCATCTCAGTCTCTTGCAGCTGCATTCATTATTGCCTTTCACATTGTCCCCTTTTTTGCTAAGTCTGCTTTTCAGAGGTGTGTACTGGGGATTTTCAGTAATTACTCAGTACAAGGAAACTGGCCTTAGTAAGGCAAACATGGCCCAGGTGTTTGGATGTTGGGAAACCTGGGATCTCTTTCTTGATCTCATATAGATGTGATATGTAATCCTCAACACTACTAAAGGTGAGAGTCACATCACTTAATATGATGATTATTTTGTATTATGTCTGCAGCTGAAGCATCTCAGCTATTTGTCTAGGCTTTCCCTGTAGCTAGGCCATGGAAAGGCTTAGACAGTTCTAGGATGTGATCCTTTTGGTATAAAACATAACCTCATTAAGCATAATACAGTGTCAACTGTGCCAGGGACACTGACAATGTACATATCTATCTGCATACTCTAGCAGAATGCTTCATGAAGATACGAGTTTAAGCCCAGAAAACAGTAGACCGTGTTTGCATAACACCTCCTCAGATAATCACATCTGTCTTTGACCGCAGTTTTTATCTCCAGATGACATGTTGATGCTACTGTATCTCCTCAGGTCCAAGACCTTATACGAATTCAGGATGCACACTCAACCTCACATTCATCTGTTGACCTGTAAGGAAAGTGAAGGTAGCCTACCATAATGAAAACAAAGACATCCTAACACAAACTGTCTTCACACCTCAGGAAAGGAGGTGTGAAGACAGTTCCTCGGGAAAGGAGGGCCTACAAGGAAGCTGGGAGGGGACATTTTGCAAGGGCCTGTAGTGATAGGACAAGGGGTAATGGGTTTAAATTGAAAGCGTGGAGGGTCATATTAGATATCAGGGAGCTTTTTCACAGAGAGGGTGGGGAGGCACTGGAACAGGTTGCCCAGAGAAGCTGTGGATGTCCCATCCCTGGATGTCTTCAAAGTCAGGCGGGACGAGCCTTTGAGCAACCTGGTCTAGTGCAAGGTGTCCCTGCCCATGACAGGGGGGTTAGAACTAGATGATCCTTAAGCTCCCTTCCAACCCAAACCATTCTGTGATTCTATGTGTTTCGGAGAGTAAGTAAAGCCTGCTGGGCAGTATGCCATTGATGCTACATGGAAGTTGCTCAGATATAGGTTGGGGCTCAGAGTTCATGGTTGAAAACTCTAAGTTAGGGAGAAAAATGTTTCCTGCTTTAGACCACTCTGGACAGTAAAAGGGCCTGAAGAAAGAACAGTCAGACTTTTTCTGTCCAGTTTCAACTTTCCATTCCTTATTACAAATATTCAGATTACCTAAATGTTGTTTCTGCTCCCTTCAGCTCTGTGCATTCCTTGGCAATGGGAGCTGGAGTGGCAAGCTTTCAGCTCAAAAGCACAAACATTTCCCACCTGGATGCTGAATATTGCCTTACTAGAAGAGAGCCTTTGCTACTGGAAGGAAAACATACCTCTAAAGCATACCTTGGTTTCAAACCAGAAGAGCTGCCAGGAACTCTCTACATACAATACAGTTTTGGGACATTCAATCTTTTGTAAAAAAATCTTACACCTTTTATGGAATTTTGGGAGTTCTGGAATTGAACCAGAATTTTGGGGGTGCTGGAATATTACACTGTTGCCTGCACTCTCTGGGTGGAGGTGGGGGTGGGGTGA
>NW_010233646.1:0-1956 GCF_000690775.1 Eurypyga helias
GCACTCCGAGGCAACGGAAGCAACGCTGCTGGGACGCGTTGGCGTTTTGCTGGGGATGCACCTGGGGGAAGCCCTGGCCCAGAAAAGGAAAGACGCGGTGACAGTCCTCACGCCTCCCTGCTGACGCGGTGCAGAAGGTGTTCGTGCCCTGGGATTGCAATGTCTGGCGTCAGTGCGGGTGAGAAGAGGGAACGCAGGCTGCTCCTGGGCTCCCGTCTGTGCACGCGACCCGAGAACACTGCTCTCCTTGCGAACTCCGACTCCGAAGGGAGTTTGGTTTTGTGGTCTCCACGGCAGTGTGTGACCCTGGTTTTGGGGAGGAACAGGGCAGCAGCCAACCTCTGCTCTTCCCGCAGCCGCTGAAGCTGCCTGGGGCCTGGCAGCCGGGCCGGGTCTCGGAAGTCAGGGTTTATCTCCACATCCCAGCTGCTGTTTCATGGAGCTGGTTCGGGCTTTTGCCGGGACAGAGAGGCTGAAGTGCTGGCGGGAGGGAACGAGTCTAAATCTACTCCCTAGAGGGAAAGCTCATGCCAGTAAGCAGATTTACCTAGGGTTGGCTCTGGGGTTCCTCCCCCAGCAGTCCTAGCACAGCTGTCCTTGGCGCTGGAGACAGTCTCGTGCTTGGCCCTGGCTCAGCTTTCACAGTGTGCTGTCCTCCGGAGAGCGCAGAGGGACAAGGGGATGCTCCATGATAAAACCTCCGTCATCTTGGCTGACGTCTACAGATTGGACAGTCATCTTGGGCTTCGTGTTGAATTCCCAGCTCTGCTGGGCCAGGAGCGGGATAGCTGGCATGATGGTGATGCCAGCTTTGCGCCTGGCATCAGGGGTGCAAGGGAGTGTGAGTACCCCTTCCTAGCAAACAGGAAATTAAAAGCCCGGTGGGAGCTTGTGCGCAGAGCCGTGCGAATTCTGGAGGGCACGCTGGGTTGCCTCCGCCCGGCACAAGCACATCACGAGGATGGGCTCCGGACCGCCCTGAACTGGAACCTTACGGCACAGTCCGGAAACTGCATCCTCGCTGGCAGCTACAAGAGCTTCCTGCGCGCTCCAGCCTCAGCGCTGTGCGCAGGGTCTGCTGCAGCTTCTTTCCCAGGCTGAAACCCATGGTGGAGGTGGGATGGAAACTGCACTGCTGCCTTGTTCACACACCCTGCGGAAAAACAACTCCTCCCAGGGGTGTGGGGAGCTGGGGATGCGCTGGGAAGGTTCGCTGTGATGGGTAAGATGGACAGCCAGTCTGCCAGGTCTCTGGATGTGCCCACAGTGTCCTCATGTCTCTTCCAGCCACTGCCGCTCCCCCAACCCTGGCATCGGGCGGCCTGTGGGAGCTGTCCCATGGCAGCAGTGGTGCAGGTGCTGGGGTCTTGGGGTGCCCGTGGCAGTGAAAGCCCCTGCAGCTGCAGATCCTGTGTGTCCCTGGGGAACGTCAGTGGCAAGCAGGGACTTTGGATCTGGAGGACCAGTGGTTATATGGTGACGTGCCATCAGTTCAGTGGGTGATGCTGCCGGGCAGTTTGGCTCTGCCCGGCTGCCCCTATCCCGAAGGCTCTTTGTGCTGGTGTAACTGGGCACTTGCCCACCTCCGTGGCCAGCTGAAACTGGAGTGAAACCCCAGCAGCTCTCAAACGGGAGCAGCAACACCGCGTTTGATTCCATGGCTGAGCATGGAGCTCCAAGCGAATCCTGGGCCCAGCCCTGGGTGCTGACGTGGGGCTGTTGGGCTCCTGCAGGTCTTACCCTGAAACCATTCCCCTCCAGCTTGTTCACCCCCCACTGTGGTGTCTCCCTGATTGCTCCCGGCTGCCCGGGGTGACACCACAGGGGGTGTCTGGGCCTGTTTGTTGCCCGAGGGTGGGCTGTTTTGGGAAGGAACTTGGTGCCCTAGGAAGGGGAAGGTCCGTGTCCTGGGGGAGCCACCGCACGCTTGGCAGCGTACCCCACGTACCTGGCAGC
>NW_010233647.1:0-333 GCF_000690775.1 Eurypyga helias
CGTATCCACCTCACGATTGGTAGCCTCGCCCGTCACTTGTCCTCGCCCACCCGACAGACCCGCCCCAGCTGAGCCGGGGTGATGGGACTCCAAGCGGCGCGGAGGGATTCGGGATGCGGACGGGAGGGAACCGGTGGCGGTTTCGCGGAGGGATCAACGCTGTGAAATGAGTTGGGGTGGGGTGTGGCGTCCCGAGCCGGGTTGTTGCAGCCTGAAGCGTTGTTTATGGGCATTTCTAATACAACCCAAGTATCTGTGTGACTTAGTGCAACTGTGCCTGCCCTGCAGCCAAGTGACTGCGTCACCGAAAGCGTGGAATAAAAACCGCTGAAC
>NW_010233647.1:363-1884 GCF_000690775.1 Eurypyga helias
ATTCGTTATTACAGCTGGGTGTGGAGGGGAGTCATCTCACCAACAATGCACACCTAACTCGAAAAACATGCTGATTATATGATGCATAGTAAACAGATTCTCATACATAGTCATATCAATTCCCGTAATTCATTTTCTTAATCCCACCCTTTCCCAGTCATGCGCATTTTGTCTTCCAGTTGAGACGAAGGGTGGCTTTTAGACCACCACGGACCACCGACTCAACAGAAAGACCCCTCGATGTCCTTGTCTTTTGGCTCATGTTACAATTTTAACACGCTTCAAGGCCCCTTCACAATGCATCCTTGAGAACATCCTGGGCAACTGGGCAATAAATCGTCCTTACAGAACAGCTGAACAATAGTACCTGGTCAGGGACCTCATTCTTCGGATAGAACTCTGGTTAATGGTTATTATGGGCCTGCGTGGCCTTGGCCTGGGGCTTTACAAAGGACTTTAAACAGCTTTTAATAATAGAAATTTCTGGTTTTACATTTGGTCGTTTTTATCTGAAATACCCCACTCGATATCAACTGCTTCTGCCAGGACTGCCCTTAGTTTTTCCATGCAGGTTTGCAGGAGAAACTCGAGCTGCTGTGAATCCTGTTGTGGAAGCCTTGCTGCCTCGGCAGAGGTTTCCAAGAGGAAAGCCGCATGGCCCATGGCACAGCGCACCAGGTGAACAGGCTGCGGCAGTGTCCCAAGGCCTTCCGAGGCGGCGGGAGCCATGGAGACAAGACAGTGCTCAGGCTGAGCCGGGTAGGGGACTTGCTAAACATCAGCACTGCCCCAGAGCTTGGAGGGTGGCATACACAGGGTCTAGTTTTGAAGTGCTGGGTGCTGCTAGCATTGGCATGGTTCTTATCGAGGGGAAATCACTGGCAGTTTAATGTGTCAGCCTTCCTCCACATAAGCGTTTTCCTAACTGTAAAACAAACCAATCAGTATGACTGATGACTCAGTAATTCACTGAGGGCAACACAGTATTACACAGCCACACATCCAGTAGTAATTATTTTTTTTAATATATCTGTGACACTGTTGGGGTAAGGAACAGCATCTGAGGAAGGAGACCTGAATCATGACTGTGTGAAAATAATTGAACATACTTATGCCAGCAGGACAACACCACCACCACCGACTCCAAAATGGAAGAACCTTATTTACAAGGCGTCCCTCTGCGGCCCCCAGAATCCAAAGAGGAGGGGAACCCCCCCAAACTGAAGTGCGAGCTCTGCGGCCGCGTCAACTTCGCCTACAAATTCAAGCGCTCCAAGCGCTTCTGCTCCATGGCTTGTGCCAAGAGATACAACGTGGACTGCACGAAGCGGGTGGGTTTGTTCCACCCCAATCGCAGCAAGCTGCAAAAACCCGGCAGCCCGCCCCACGGCCGCCGTCGGACCTGCAAGGGGACGTTGCCCGCCCTCAGCAAAGACTCCAAGAAGCAGCTCAACCACAGCCAAGAAGACTCGAGTCGTTGTTCGGATAATTCGAGCTACGAGGAGCCGCCACCGCCTTTGT
>NW_010233648.1:0-14085 GCF_000690775.1 Eurypyga helias
GGGCATTTCTTAGAAATCAGCTGTAAGGGGTGGGGGTGCCACGCAGGTTCGCGGCATCCCTTCGACAGCCCTATTTCCCAGGAAGAGACGGATGCGGGTACGCGCCCCCCCACGCGCGCACGCGGAGATGTGCGCAGGGGCTGCTCGCTGGCACGGGACTCGGCCTAATGTGCTGCCCCAGAATCGTGGATGCGCCTGCCCTATGTATTTTTTCAGAGTGCCTTCTGAACTCTTAAACCCCGTCGTCCATAAGAAAACAGTTTCTGTCACAAATCCAAGGAAAAAAAAAACAACCAATCCATCCAACCCTGAAAGAAACCCCAAGAGCGAAACCCGACATCGGTTTCGCACCACGCGTGAATTCGTGTTCTCCTTGGTTTGTTTCACACACCCCCCCTCCCCCTTCCCTGCCCCGTTAACTTGGCATAACTCTGACGGAGAAAATCTGAGTCGGTGATGCCAAAACTTGCGCCCATCCTTTCCCAAGCTGGGCGCTGATGCGGGAGGAGACAGTGAGGTGGATACCTGGACACACATAGGGTGCTTGGGCCACAGGAGCCTGCTCCTCGGGCAAATTAAACCCGGAGAGGAACCCGGAGAGGAACCCGATCTCTATTTCCTCCCTGTTCTGCATGCAGTAATGCCATCGTGACGGCGACACCGTGCAAAGCGGGCTACAAAACACACGATCTGATGCGTGAGGAATGTGGCGTAAGAGCTTTCCTCGGGACATTAAGTGCAAGGCGTGTTGGAAGAAGGCTCGGCCTTGCCCACTGCCCCGACCGGTAGCCGCACCACGGCTTTCAGCCGCCCTTTGTCCTCTCGCTCATTCTGTTAACCGGCCAAGAGAGGTCGCAGGTTGTCCAGGATTGAGCGCTCGGCTTGCTCAATCCGCGCCAGCCCCTCTCCGGAGGAGCCGACCGAGCACCACGCTTGGTTTGGGGTTGTTGGGGTTTTTGACTGCTGCAGGAAAGCTTGCTGTCACCTTTTCACTTCACTTCAGGTTTGGTAACTATCTGCAGTTGGTGAAGTCTGGAAACATTTGGGATTAGCTGGCAGAGGACTCGGATGAGGACCAGCAGGAGCAGAAGGCCTGCCTGCCTTTCCTGCGCTGGCGGCGGTGCAGGCAGGTAGCACAGCACGGGCACCTTTCCTCTGGGGTGAGCTTTCGTAGCACACTGCTTTCACAAGTGAAACACCCGGCGGGACAGATGCTGGGAGAGAGTCAGTAAACCGGGGCACAGGGAATTAGGGAATGGAACGAGAGCAACCCTTTTCCATCCCCGCAGTTGTACACCCCTTACACATCAGCGCATCTTGTGTTTCAGGCTATGGCATAAACGTTTTTTTATCATGCTGAAATCCAATTCCCACCATCAGAAAGATATTTTGTTTTTTCTTCTTTCTTTTATAACACTTCACAATCTTTCTGAAGTTCAAGGAGATATTTGCCATGTCACCAAATAGAATTGGTCTGCTTTTTTTTCTTTTAATTACAAAATTGAAGTTACTGTATAGTTTTAAATAGCATAAACCAAGGCTAATGCAGCATCAAGGTGCTTTGAAGTAAAAGCAAGCACTCCAAATGGAAGATCCGCACTGCCAAAGATGTGGTGCGTCACCTCTGCGGTGAGTGAGTGAGAACCCAGTGATCAGGTCTCAAAGATCATTCAGCTTTTGCTAAACAATTACCTGTTGGCAGAGCCTTAACCAACAGGCGCTGCATTACAACATCTTGTTATGACTGAATTTACTTTCAATCACGAGATGGAAAGTCACGTAAGAAATTTATAAAAGGAAAAAAGAAGAAAAACCCCAACACACAGCTGTAGCTAACAAATGAATTACAATGATAGACCAAACCTCAGTTATATAGATGGAACTCTTCTGGGCTAAATATGCGAAGTAGCAGTGTTTGTAAAACTGCACCAAATCGGAACTTCCACGTTCATACTTACATTTACCATTTATTCTGGAGGCTTTGCAACATTTTTCCTGCTTATTCAGTTTTACTGGGAGAAGAGGGAGAGGCAGGAGTTGGGGGTACTGAACCCTACGGCCAGTTCTAGATGATGGAGAGCAGTGAGAGGTGCTGTGCTTCACAGAATCTCATATCCTCCTCCCGTTTCTCACGAAAGCAATTGATGGAAGCACAAAAAGGCTCCACCTTATTTCCCCTTCCATGTTATCTTCCCTCCTCCTCTGTATTCAGCTTTGTCTCTCCTCTCTGGCGCACTAGCAGGAATCACGCCTTTTGTACTTGCGTGGTGGTGGTCGTGCTTGTTACAGGGGCAGACGTGGAAACTGAAGTTGTGGTTGAAGTAGCTCTACTTTCCACTGCATAGTCACATCCTATTTTGGAGCAATCCTGATGTAACTGCGGATGGTTATACTACCCAACATTTAACTCTCAAGAATGTAAGCTTCCTTATATAATGCCATTTGAAAACTTGTGTAATTTTGCAACTCTTTTCCTTTTCTCAGAGCAACAAAAATGCCTTCACAGAAATCTAGAGATACGTAGCTCATCTTGGGTTGAGGGCTAAATCCACATTTGCAAAGCATCCTTTAATTTGGGTCTCTCTGCTCTTTTTGCGTTTTTTTATGTACAATAAACTTCTGAAGTCAGCACGAAGTAGGATTTCCTCAATATGTTCATGTTTTTCAGAGGAAGAATATTCAGATTTACAAGTGAGTTGATACAATATGTGCTTTAAACTTAATTTAAACGATACTTTTTAGATCTCTGGTTTCACAAAGGCAAGGATTAAGATCTCCTGTCTGCAGAAATATAGTCTACTGAAAATTTCCCACAGACCTTGATTTGGGGCTAGAAATGAACATCTTGGGCATTTTCCGGCTCCCCTTTTTAAGCCAAGCACGCAGGCTTATGAACTAGAAGACGACACTAGATTCCTCATGAACGCCACCCTGTGCTGGTTGTCTGAAGATGGCATTCTGATTGCGGTGTGACAGAACAAGCGAGAACTGAATTTGGAAGCAGATAAAATCAGGAAGCCAAAGGAGAAATAACAAATCCTTTGTTGGGAAGTCAACTGAACTGAGATGACCCACCATAAAAATATCATACCCTGCCTTAAAAATCTCAGCGAGGGGTTGAAGTGGAAATACCAGTGATTTTGGATTACTGGAAGCTGACTACAGCTTTACCTCTTGGAAGACAGTTGTGTTCATATTTTCCATTTTTTCCACCTATAATATTGAGTACTTCTGCTAATTAATTAAATAATTTTGATGTCCACCGTGACAATGCTGACAGAGGCCAACTAATGAGTAATTTCTGATCAGACCCTCTTTAACATGTCTCAAATGTCCATTCCAAATCAATGGTATTGTTTTTCTTTTTCAGTGTGGGCCCATATTTTAAGAAGATTTCAGAAATGATATTGTTCTCTTGGACATGTAGGGCATACTTTCAGTAAAAGATGATAGTTTGTGGATTCTGAAGCTTTAAGCACTTCATAGTGCTTATTGCATGATAGATGCCTAATAGGCCTGTTAGGTTTTTTTAGTCTGAAATCTGTTTTCTTTACAATGGCATGCAACAAGAGTAGTGCAGGACCACACGCAGAATTATAAAGCAGCAAAATCCGGGTACAAAAAATGGCACCTTCCTGTAGGAAAAACTAGTTTTCTATACATCTTAGGGTGAGTGTAAACAGTTTAAAAATTAAGAGAAGGTCTTATCTATAAAGAAGTACTTAATTACTTGTTTCACAGCAAGTTTTGATAGGTGCTTTCTTGAATGCGAATATGCCATCGGTGGGCACCTCAGCCTTTTCCCTGAGCAGAACAGGAATAACAAAATCAAAGCATGCCTGGGTTCCACACCTGATGGATGATTTGAATGGCTCCACAACAGTGAAGTATCTCCTACTGACTGGCACGGTGCAGTAGGAGCGCTATGAGCGATCCAACCCTAAAGCCACCAAATATAATAGGGATCCTTGCCCTTTTAGGAGCCATTAGTCGTGGTCCTAAGGTGGAGTGTAGCTTTGTGCATGAATTTGTCCACTGGATGTGGAAATTGCAGATAGGGATCCTCCATCTGCTACAGACTGAAAGGAAGAATTTCCCAGGGACACAACAGAAAACCACTTTTTTTTTTTTTAATTTTTAATGCAGCCTGGGAAGCCATACCTAGGAAGAGAACAGAAATATATACGACGTATTTGATGACGCATGCTTAGTATCCCATGCTGTCCAATGCTTCTTGTTGTTGATTTGTTTTTCAAAATTCCTTATCCCTGGGGGTTAGTCAGAAAATTATCCTGATTTCTTTAAAAAAAGATCGTAAATAGGCTGGTTCCAAATTTCAGCATAGTTCTCCTTGCACAAAGACTATCTCTGCAATTCACAAGAGTGTTGTATGTCTTGGTTTGGCTCTGAGCCACAAACTCTGTCAGTTCTTAGGAGAATCTGGAAAAGTCAAATCACAGCATACAAACAAACATTCTGCTTCTTTGGACGGTAGTTTCGCAGAAAAATAAATGCCAAAATGCTGCTGGAAATATATGTACGTCTCCTTGTTTTATTTGTGGGTGTGGCCAGAAAACAAGGGGGCTAAATCGAGTCCTGTTCCTGCTGCTGAAGTCCTTGGCAACATTCCTGATGGCACGGAGACATTTTGGGCTGAACTCATGAGTTACCCTTCGATCCATATGCATACAGAGGCAGTAGATGTAGAGGACTAGCCCAAAATACAGCCCCAGAGTGCACCCAGTGCAGAAATAGAAGTTTCTGTACTCACTGCTTTGCCTTACTGATCTGATAGCACCGCAACAAACTACTTGTTGGTGTGGATTTTTATAGACACCCAGAGTTACAGCACAATCCCTTGGAAGTTTTCTGTTGTTTATTAGAGGAAAGAGACTGTGGTCTGCATATTATTGAATGTTGTATTTAAAGTTGAAAATGTGGGCACTTAAGTCTCACCTGCTGACATTTAGGATGAAAGGAAATGGCCTCAAGTTGCCCCAGCAGAGGTTTAGATTGGATATTAGGAAAAATTTATTCACGGAAAGGGCTGTCAGGTATTGGAACGGGATACCCAGTGAAGCGGTTGAACCACCATCCCTGGAGGGATTTAGAAGACATACCGATATGGTGCTTAGGGACATGGTTTAGTGATGGGCTTGGCAGGGTTAGGGTTACAGTTGGGCTCAAAGGTCTTTTCCAGCTAAATGATGCTACAATTCTATGATCTCTGAAGACAAGTCATCATGGAGCACATCTCAACAAATGAAACACTACTGGCTGTCAGTCAAACGAAATACTCGCTCACGGGGAGTTAGTTTTAGGAAGGCACACTATGACACCCACATAATTTGTGGAATCCATTGAATTTTGTGCTCTCACTGGTCTGTTTGTCCTTTCATAACATCGCTAAGCATTAAGAACAACTCTACCGAGATCAATGGAGGTAGAACGGGGAGAAGTTAGCGGGAGGGGAAAAAAGAATGAAGCCCTGCATATCAGAGGTCACTTGGCAGTAAATCTGGGAAAACAACAAATGACAAGGAGATTAAGAGGATGAATACATCTCACTTGCTAGAAAACACAAAGGCCACTGGGCGTTACCATTACACATCGGTATTCAGAATACAACCTGTTCAAGAAGCTGTTATGATGGGATGGTGGTTTTGAATCCAGAATTCAACTCTGAAGGAAGCTGTTTTAGAAGTCTCCCTCAGAAAATGATGAAGTGACGGATGAAAACTGACAGAATCTGATGTAACTTCTCACATTGCCCAGCAGTTCCTCCCCCTGCAAACAAGAAAAATCTCCCAGGCTTGCAGAATTATCAGTCTACCCCTGTCCTTATTGACTTCTGTGCCTTAGTCTCTTCTTTAGGCCATTTCTGCACTAAAATCTTTACTGAGTTCAGCCAGATTGGTCAGAAGTAGGATGACAGCAATTTTTAATGAGATTATATATATATATATAGCTTCAAATGCTCCCATATAGCTTGATTATCGTAGGAGGATGTGGGAAGGATTGTACTGATGATGACAGTCCCATTTCTGCAGCTGTGTCCCTCCTCTGTGCATTTTGTACGAAGCACAACTGTTTCCGTCTGCTAGAAAAAGTGATTTCAAGCAGATGCTTCCTGAACTTTCTGGGCCTATCCACAATCAAACTTCCGAGGAAGAGTCTTTCTTTTTCCAGACAGGAGCCAAAAATAAGGGCTGTCTCTTTTCATGTTCTTATTACAAAGTTTGCTTTTTATTTTGACCAACAAAACAAATTGCGTTAAATTGCTCCTAGCGCATAAATGCCTCTTCAAGGAAAAAACCATCATTACAGTTATAGTCCCTTTCTTCCATGGACTACTTGTACATCCGCGTATTTTATCCCTACTAATTTGAATAAAAAATAGACGCCCAGTGTGGTTTTGACAGGAATAAGCCATAGCACCATTTTGTAATTAATACAAATGTTAACTGATCTAGTGACAGACGAGACTGCATCAGCACTGCAACCCCAACTTACGAGACCAGTAAGTTCAAGAAGCAGCCTGTTGCAGCCCCGCTGCTGCTAACACATACCAACATACTGTAAGACTGCACTAATACTGCCAGTTTCATTTGGTATACGCTCTCCTGTAAATCCTTCACTGCTCCTCTGTGTCCTTAGCACCGCAAAAAAAATCAGCTTATCTGAATGCAAGGCATGACTTCAAACGATTTTCCTTCTTTCCTATTGAAGCCTTTGTCATTCGGTACTCCAGGTTAAATCTGCTTAGGGACTGAATTGCCTTGTAACAGTCTACTCTGAGAATTTGCTCAGGTGAGACTGGATTAGTTTAAAGCTACTTTAGAGAGAGACTAGGTCATATTTTCTAAGCTAGGCAACCTCAATGTTAATCTAAGGACCTGACCCCCCAAAATATTCCTTATTATAGGAATAACATGTTCTTATATATACTAAAATAATAATTACATACAGTAAAAATAGTCCTATGGGTAAATGTACGCACAGATAGGCATGTATAACTATATTAAACTTGCTCGAAGAAAATGTGGGTCATACAGTCATTCCCACATCCGTCTGTGTGACCAACAGAAGGAACTCAAAGGAACACTTTTAAGAACTATCTTTTACATTATTCTCAATTAGATATAAACAAAAAGTGAAAATACGCCTAAACACAACTTGAGCAGTTTTGCTTTAAAAATACAATCAGAGGTCCAAAACCATCTTTGACCAAAAAAGATGAATAGCTATCAGGTTTTTTTCCAGACAACTAAACAGGCTAGCAGCTCAAAAATCTGGAAATTATTAAACATATAAATAACGCAAACACACCCCCACCCCCACCCCTCGTCCTTTGGGATGTTAAAAATATTAAAAACAATGGAGAATCATTTGAACTAAGTCATCTGCTGTCCTATGTTGTGGGATCGGCAAGATGTGGCAATAACACGATATGAAAACACAAAGTTCTTAGAAGAAATCGACATTTGGAATTAATTTGTTAAACTGTGATTTTTGCACTTTCAAAAGCAACAGCCCACGATGTTCAACCGGGCATTAAAAATGTATGAGTGGTAGTGAGATGAAGGCAAGATTTTGTTTGCTGGAGGCATTATTATTTCCATATGGTACAATACCTCTCACTCTGATATAGTAGACCGTAAGGTGGTTGCTATGGTAACAGTGCCTACTTTGCTGTGTTACAGGCATCTATATAACATACACCTTTAAACAGCAAAGATAAGGTGCCATAACTCTTGTTCACACAGTGAACATGTCATTAATTCCACTGTCATAAAAGACCCAACAAGAAGGCTGAAGCATAAGAAAGGGCATCATCCGCACGCTACTCAGTGCACGTTAGGAGTTAGTGCCATTTCCTTACTCAGAAAGACCTTTGAGGCAACAGGGAACCACCGCCCAAAACACAGGCCACGTGCAGGGCTGGTCTGAGGCTGAGCTGTGTGGGTGGGAGGGTTTCGCTGGGACCTGAACACAAACACAGGGGTTGGGCATCGCTGGAGCAGGGTTGTGCACGCGCTGAGATGGGGAGCAAGCAGCCCCAGCACCACGGAACAAGAGCGACGTACCAGAAACAGGCCGGGGAAGTGGTCAGCAATGGGCACTCAGGCCAATGGAAGGACAGGCGCTTTCAAAACTGCCTTTTCTGCTTCTTTTCAGGGGTGAGTGTAAAAACCCAAAACAATGAAAGATGTAGTTCCATGGGCCTAGGAAGGAAGAACTGTCAACCAGCCAGAAAACCTCTAACCCACCGAGGCATTCAGTCGTCTACCAAATAATCAGATACCCAAGAGTGACTGGTTTTAATGCTGTAAAGACCGCAAGCGTCTGTTTCTTCTGGAGTCAGGGTGTTTCTGAGGGATGTCCGTATCAGTTCAACTGCTTTTTTTTTAATCAATTACTGATAATTAATTATCAATTTTCACAATTTATCCATTAATCCATCCAACTTTTACGAAGTGAGCCCCTCCAAGGAACCAGTGCTGGAACATTTGTTTGACAGGGGATCAGTCTTGGCTAGGATAGGGCTAAGTGATGCCTCTCCCTTTTCTACTCAGCCAGTGAAAGCAGATAATTTGGAGCCCAAGGCTGCACATCAAGGTTTCTAAATACAGAATGATATTTAGAAAGATTTCAGATCAAATCTACACAGGTCTGATTTTCATACAAGTTAGTGAGTTTAGACTAGGTATTGACAGAAAAGTATGTCATAAATTGAGGTATTTATAGACTCCTAATACCTCAGTGAATCCGTACTGGACCGAAAATTTTTATGGCCACGTTACACAGGGATCTTTCACCTTCAGTTGGCCAAGGAAGATCCAATTTTAAACAATCTCTCTGCTGCCGTACCAATAGCTGGCAAAACACTGAATTATATAGAAATTCTTAGATGTTGATGCCACTCGTTTCATATATTTTGCATCTGATAATGGTGGCCAGACTTTGGATATGACTGCAGGTGGCATTTCTGAAGGGGATGATAATATTTCATTAAGAAATAAACCTTGGACTTCTAACTATTTGTGCAGATGGGTTTGGCTAGTAACCCTCATCACCAACATCATGTTTGAAACTACTACTTTACAAAACCAAAGCCCAGTGAAAAGCCAGCATTTGCTGTCTAGGCCAGATGATTTGTGCTGAATGTAATAGAGATGGAACTGTCACAGTTTCTTTGTCCATGGATTCTTTTTAACAGGGTATGTAAAACTGCATGTGCAAAGTGACCTTATTTGTGCCTTATTGTGAGCTTCAGAGCTCCTGCCCACAAACATCATCAGAAAGACAATTCACTCCATGGGTTGAGTTTACATATTGTTTTGTTGCGGTACTCACACTAAAATTTGGACCATCGTATATTTTGTTTACAAATTGTATAATCTTAAGTGTGGGATTATTTTTACAAGGGTCTGCTTTATTAGCCAGAGAGGTATTTAAAAGCAGAGCATTTCATTCACCTAATCTTACCATACCCGTTATTGTAACAGCAGCATCATTACTACTTCCATAAGAATACCATAAAGTCCTGAACTGGAGCCAAGCAGCCTGATTGTGTGGGTGTACATACAAACAAAAGAACAGAGACAGTCCTTGCCACAGGCATCCTGCGAATCACAGAAGGAAGAGAATTAAAAAGGTTGCCTGTGGTACACTGTATTGTGATTTAGAGTCCCCCAGACTCTGAATCAGAAAGTAGGTTTTGTGTACAAAGGTTTTCTTCCCTGTATGAACCACTCACTTATTCCTTAGCAAAGCCTTGTTTCTCTGTCCACAGAGCGGTTTGCCAGCCGCCCAGGGGCACAGATGCAGCTGCTCGTTCATATGGCAACGTGGATCAGCACAATGACCTTGCTCAGTTAGACTGGGGCATCAGACCCTCCGGTCACTCAGCTGCAGGTGAAGCCGCGACCCTGTTGGTAGCGTGGTCTGCAACACAGCAGCACAGCAAACCAGGGTGCTGGGGTAGGAACAGTAATAAAGAGGCTTTGCTGCCAGAGGATCTGCAATATTAAACTGCACCTTCAGTTTATGTAAAAGTAGCGTAAGTATACATGTGCATGTGTATATATATATTTAAAAAAAACCCCACCAACAACACAGAATGGAGCTCTTCTGCTAGTGTAATTACACTGACTCTCTCAGAGGCTTAACCTGAATAGACAAAAGCTGCCTTCTGTCAGTATGGCTGTGACCAGACCAGGGGTTCTCCTTAACAAAACTTTGTCAGCCACGATGTGTGAAATGTCTCTATCAGACAAAAATACTGTCTTCTTACACTAGCACAGTGTCACAGGCTAACTTCTGTTTGCAGAGTCTTGCTCTGACAGGCATAAAGCTGTATTATGTGATGGCAGCATGAAGCCATATGGGGAATGAGATACTGGTCACCGAGGTTCCCATCTTCGTCAAGAAACATCTATGTAGCAAAAAGCTGACTGGCATCTTTGTTGACATATCATAACACTGAACAAACACTGCATGCATACAGTGAGGTTTTCTCTCACTCTCGGTGTGATCTCATGTTAAAAACAAGGCCGTTCCGTAGAACAGAGCCACTGCCTTATGTTGTACTTGCCCATTGCCACAAGGATACCAATCTCCGACAGGATCCTTCCCCATCACTCAGGCATGAGTGTTGTGGCGGTCCTTTCCTTCTGCAAAGACAAGAGTCTCCACCAACAGTCTCAGCCCACTCAAGGTACGAGGTAGGCCCACCTAAGTTAACAAGATAACAGAGAACCCCCCAATAGCCAAGCTGAGTGATGGCTTCTGTAACACTCATGGAACCACGCAGAGGCCTGCAGCAGTGCGAACACGGGGCTCAGGACTCCTCGGGAGCTGAGGTGCTAAGCACCAAGCAAGACAAAAAGGAGGAGCAGCCACGGGGCCAAGTAGGACACTCCCCTCCTTCCTTGTGCCACAGTCAGTGACGGTCTCACTTCACTACTTGACAGGAAGGGCTTGTTATTTAGGTTAAGAATCAATTTTTACTTACTTTAAAGAATGGAGAGAACTGGTGTAAACTGAAAACCCCCAGGATACCTGTAACACCTGTGTTCTTCCAAAGCCAAATATCCTGCTTTTGTCCCTAGGGCAAAAGAGTTTCCCAGCAGCCTTGCAGCACAAAAGGTGATGCCAGTCTCTTAGCTGTACGAGTGCCAGTAAGTGAAACCCGCCAGGAACCCTTCTCTGGCCTTGACACTAACTGGTAGGAGAAGACTCACATCTGCAGTGCTAAACTCTGCTACCCCCTAAACCAGAGTAGCCCCATCCAGGTTGCCCAGTGTGTCTCCTTCCAGCCACCACGCAACCACAGAGCCTCGCTGGGATTACAGGAATGGTCCCAGCGGACGATGGCCTCAGTGCCCCGACAGGAGGTAGGCCGGCGAGTGTTTCGTGTGCTGATGCTTCAGACTGCCCGGGCTCTCTTTGCAGGGAATGATGATCAGCTTGTGCCACAGCCCTTGCTAACAATCTGACGGTATTGAGCACCCTGGGACAAGGCTTGTACTTGTGAACTGGCTGTGTTTAGTTTAATAGCATAAACACAGACTTTGAGTCTTCTGCATGCAGAAGGGTTACATGGGTTCAAGGGCATATGGGACAAGTACTTGGAAGATCTGTCTACTGAGAGCTGCGAAACAGCCAAACCACAGCAGCAACAGAAAATCCCCTGGGATAGATGAAGCCAGAGATAAGGTGAACAGTCAGGAGATGTGTCCTACATGGTTGTCCTGTATGCACTCTTTTCTGGGAATCAACCCAATGGCCACTTGTACAAACCGGATAGATGGCCCTTTGGTCCACCCTGGTAAAGGTATTACCGTACCTTCAGAAGTCACTGAAGACGTGAGTGTAGCACTGAGCGCAGTTCCCTGAGACTTTCTCTGTAAACATGTGTAGATGCCAGCACATGAATTTGCTACAGGGTTGTTTTGGTTTTGAAGACCTCCTCCTCATCGCCAAGGACACCATGAAATAGCAGGAGATCCACGCTGTCACTGCAGCTCCCACAGCTGTCTCAAAGGGAGGTGACCAGCGGAGGGAACTCTGCTGCAGCCAGGTATCCAAAGTTTGCGCCTAAGTGGGTTTCCTACACATTAATTAGGTTGAGAGGACCTCAGGGTCTTTCACTTGGCTGCACTAGAAGTTTTCCTTCGCCAAGTGCCTGATGAAATACCTTTTCATTGAGATTAAGACAGGGAACCAAATGCTTTGTTAACACTGAGAGAGACAAGATGAAACTGGAGAGAGCCGAAGAATGAAAACCCACTTAAAAAATGCCCCGTTTTAGCAGTTTTATTTAATTTGCTCATGTCAAAATGCTGTTCTTCCAGACATTCCCGAAGGAGAAATTCAGTAACTGGCTATGTAATAACACCACATGATCTGTGCAGCCTTCCCACTTGGGGATGGGGTAGGAGTTTGCAGAGATCCTTTCTGCAGAGGGAAAATGACTCCCAGGGAACAGAACAGCTATGGGATTGACAGTGAGAGAAAGCACCAGGCAGGGGGGAGGCGAGTGAGCTGGGGGCCGGCTGGTCACCAGGCGGTGTCCCCTGTGGGTCAGCCCTGCCCCTTTCCATTTCCCATTTCCCATAAACCTGGTGGTCCCTCTGCTGAGGTGATTAATAATTAATGGGATCCAGCGGAGCGTGTGACTTGCCATACACCGCTTATTTCCCCCCACTTTGCAGTTCTGACACAGAAGGGAACTTAGAGCCCCTTCCAGTGCCTCTGGGCGCTACAAGAAAGCTGGGGGAGGGGGCTTTTTCCAAGGGCAGGGAGTGACAGGACAAGAGGTAATGGGTTTAAAGAAGAAGAGGGAGATTGAGATGGGACATCAAGAAGAAAATGTTGCCAGAGAGGGTGGTGAGGCACTGGGACAGGTTGCCCAGAGAAGCTGTGGATGCCCCATCCCTGGAAGTGTCCAAGGCCAGGCTGGATGAGGCTTGGAGCAACCTGGTCTGGTGGAAAGTGTCCCTGCCCATGGCAGGGGGTGGGGCTGGGTGGGCTTTGAGGTCCCTTCCCACCCAAACCTTTCCGTGATTCTATGATTCCTGTGGGCAAATTTGAGGACACTTCAGTTCTTCAAGACACCACTAATCTTGATGGAAAGTGAACATCAGTGAGCAAATGAGCAACCCCAGCAGACGTGCCAATACCCGCCCTGTCTAGGTCAGTGCTTACCTGGACGCAGAGTGGAGTCCACGCTAGCCACTCAGTCGTCCAGGGAGAGCTAAAGATGGGAGTTCCTCATGCAGTCTGGAACCTGTGCATCCAGAGAGTCAGCATATTTTGAGCCTGAAATTTATCCCACGAAGCCATTCGCCCTTGGGGATGGAAGTAAGAAATCTAATAACAAAGTGTTTGTAAGAGATCAGTTGTACTGTGTACAGTGGGTTTTGGACACTTGTCTGGGGCTGCTGGTCAGGTTTCAGAAAATGACATTGATGCAGCACCTGGAAAAAAGTGCCATGATTTAACGTCTGCCTTTAAAAAAAAACACTGAAGGTGAGGGCTGGAAATTTCCTAATGGTATGAGGGCTTAATACGAAGACATTAGCACACTAGGGTGAGGAAATGTTGCACAGGGTCCTATTTGCCATTAGCTAGGAAAGCATTGTATGTGAGGTAAAGTGTAAATGACGACAGTAGAATAGTTACATCAAGTACAGCTCCTAAGCTAGTGTTGACATGGAGCCTGCCTTCTGCTTTACATAGTCGGGCCGCGCACTCGCTTTGTTACTTGATTGGCAAAATGCCCCTAACCACGTATAATTTTCTTCTGCTGCTGCCTCCCTGACTGACCATACTTCTCCCTGGCAAGGGCAGAACGCAGAAGGCCTTCAGCTGCCTGAACTGTTTACATGATGCTTCTGCTGATGACAAAGGAGCAACAATAAAATATAACCGTAGACATAAAATTGTGCTCCTGTATGGAGAAAGAAATTGAGCAAGATCAAAAAAGTAACTTTAATAATAGTATTGTATTAATAAACAAATCCAAAGTACATTAAGGACTGGAAACACACAAAAATATTAATAGAATCATAGAATCAT
>NW_010233649.1:0-1715 GCF_000690775.1 Eurypyga helias
CTTTTTCTTTAAATACTAGTTGATTAATTTAAAATGTCTTTCTCTGAATCCTCATTTCTATTCAGTCTCTTAGCCTGAGCCTATCTTCCATGAAGTCTCACAGTCATTCAGCTCAGTTTTATAGGAACAAATAATTTCCTGTTTTTCTCTTTCTGCCATTCCTTCACTATCCTCTCTTTCGTGGTTTCAACCTCTCTTCTTAAATTACAGAAGAAATTATTATTAGGTTTTGGCTCTAAAGTCTTTTAATTCTTCTGATTATACTTATAGTATGGATTTGTGTATGGTCCTTTCTAGATAACATCTCTGTACAGGGTTATTAACAAAAGAAAATGCATGCTGTCTTCTGGTCTTATGGAAGGATGCAGAAATGCTCTTGCTGTTTTCTACTGCTTTTTATGCTTCATATATATTTTATTATATAAAGATTATTATAGCAGTGTCCTTTGCAGTTCTAAGAGAAAAAGCATGTACATTTCCCTTAAAAAAATATTTTATAGAACTGGCTATTTCATTAATGAATGATATTCACTTTCATGATACACCTTTCAGATGTTGAAACAATTAACTAAAAATAACCATTGACTAGAATTAATGTCCAAACATTTTCTCATTCCCTATTTCCCCATTAATTTTTACTTGGCTCATCCCCTTTTGCTTTGCTAATGGAATAAACCCCAAAGAATTTCTCCATCAGATGTTATGAAATTAACTGAGATGTGCAAGTCAGTAACTTGCTTTCTGTAGATTTCTTTGTTGTCATTGGAGAGACAGAGAACTCTAGGGCAGACCAAGTAAGATCAAAATGTATGTCTCCACTGACTTTGTATTATACTTGTGCTATAATCTGAAAAGAACAGCCTTTAAAACTGTTACAGAAAGTGCAGTAGTTGGATGTTAATAATAATGATGTGGGAAAGTGATACATGTATACAGTAATATGTTTTAAAACACCAATGTTGTGCACTGTGAGCTATTGCAGGCTAGAAGGTACGTAAAAGTGAATAATCACAAGATTGTAGCATGGGTCCCTGAGAGTTCAAAGCAGAGGCTATGAAAGAACAGAAACATATCAAAGACTGCAGTGCAATGCACACAAGTAGCCAGTTACTGATTCAAAATTGTGTATCAGGCTAATGAAGCTGCCTGTAACTTGTACCATGGCTGGAAGTGCCTTCACAGTGTATAGAAGACTACATGAAAAAGAACTCCTTCTGCACATGCCATGCTTCAGAATTGGGTATGCACAGCTGATCACCCTTTTATCCTACAATGTATTGCTACATATCTAATTATTGTTTTATTCTCATTAAAGGAAATTTCATTTAGCATTTGGTTTGAAGCTTTTCTAACTATGTTTGGTCTAGTTACCCACATTTATATTAGGGTTAAGTCTTAAGCAGACTCAAAATTATCCAGCTAATTCCAACTTCTTCTTCACAAGTATAAGCATCTGGAGATTTTTCATCTGACATTGTCTTTTCTCAATATATGAAAAATATTAATACACCAATACACGGTGCCTTTCTGAGGATTGCTGTCCTCATGGTGAAACAGATAGACATTTTACAGCTCCTTGGGTTATTAGAAAGAAACTATATTATAAGCAGAGGTAGACTTTCTGTTTATGTATGGTGTCTTCATTCTTGACAGAACAAGACAACGTCTAGGGTGCTTTTTGCTTGATTGGTGTCGTGGTTAAACTCCAGCTAGCA
>NW_010233650.1:0-2125 GCF_000690775.1 Eurypyga helias
TGCTGGCCAGAGTTAAACCAGGACAATAACAATTTTATATCACTGTTAATACTATAATTGTTATTTTATATTATGGTTACTGGTTATATATCACTGTTAACAATATATAATTTTTATTTTATAAAAATGTTACAAATCATGCTAGCAAGAAAAGAATTGTGGTAAAACTAGCTCTGACTTAATTTAGCAGTAAACCACTGCCCGTTATTAATGAAATAGTATGAATGGCTATATAAAATATTACACTATTTTATTATGAACAATGATACATATTGGGTTTTATAAATATATGTTTGTATACAAAACCATGCTTCTAATATAGTGTATTTTTCACCTTACGTATATGTTCAACAACACTGGAAATCTGTAATATATAATTTTACAACCAAGACCTTAACAAATAAGGATACAATCAGCTATTAGGTTTTCTTTAAATACAAGCAAAGTTTTAGTTAATAATGAAAGAAGTTAAATACAGGCTAAATTTTTTTATAAATAATTGAAATGTAGAGGTTACTCGGGCTGGGAAGTTTACAGGAGGAAGCTATGAGTGTGCATACCATAAGAATCCATTCTTTTTGTATCGACTTTAACTTACAGTATTCTGCTGGGATCTTTTTAGAGTGCCATCCTATTCATCTTTGGAGACAAGACATTCATTAATATCCACAATGGATCCAGGATTTGTTATTCAGTTAGCATACTTAACTGCAGAAAGTAAGAACTGGTGCACAACCTGTAAAAGCTCTTGCTGGATAATTGCTTTGAGGTTGGGTAGGCTTTTTGCTTGGGTTTTTTTGAGTATACAGTGGAACATGTGGCTGGCTGCAGCTTCTCGGGTACCTGACTGCACACCAGTAACATTCCGCAGCAGCAAACATCCTTATTAATGCAAGATCTGCCAGCACATACAACCCCTATTGCTTTTTTGCTACATCTACTAATAAAATTAGCTCTTCAAAAGGATGGCTGCAAGAATGAACAACAATGACACAGAACAGCCAAAAAGAATAGTGAAAAATGGATGGAAAGTCTCGACTTTGAGGTGTTAAAACTCATCTTATGAAAAGCATTGTCTCTGAGTATTCCTACCTCCCCCTCCAAAAAAATCATACTGAATTTGATAGACATTTAAATAAAAGTAAATAGCATCCAGTTAAGGACCACAGATTTTTTTTTTTTACCTTTTCCAGTCTCTGCCACTGAACACCTTTCTTTTTTAAACATATACTTCCTCCTGATAACTGCCTAAAATACTGTAAATATCTTGTAAAATCCCCATTGAGCTGCAAGATTACCTTTCAGCTCTGCTGCAAGCTGATATGCTAACAACCAACAAGCAGTAAGCTTTCGTGACCTTGACAAGACAAGATACTGCAATACAGTGAAAAACTGTATGTCACCAAAACTGTGAAAACAGCTCCAAATCTTTGTTTTCCCACCCCAAGTCCAGATCTGAGCTGTTGTCTCAATGAAATTTGGAAATTACACGTCAAAAGAACTTTGCTAAACCTAACGTAAAGACAAATTTGTCTTTTGTAGGAACTGACAGAAAAAAGATACAGCGCCTGCAGTGCCAAAACTGATACGTGCATTCACCATCAAGAAAGTCAGTTAATAACTACTTGTTTGCTCATTTTTTTCTGAGCTCTTCTGAAGAGAATTCTTCAAAGCAGATCTTAATAAAGGGGGGAAGAGAAATCCGGAAAACAAGTATTTGGAGGTCCAAATGAGAACTGTTGTGATGACAAAGAAATCCTTCATTACTCTAACTACAATGCATAAAAGAATCAAAAATCTCTATTCAGGGTCCGCCTAAAGACTCTGATTAGCTGTCTCCAAGCCAACAGTCTAGGCTGTGGAAAAGGTTAACAGGATTAGGACTAAATTTGTCATGGTCATGGCAAAGTCATATTCAGTATGTTTCTAGAGGTACTGTGAGAGCTCTGGCCTTGTTAGGTGCTAGTCCTTCGTGGCTAGGAGAAACTTTACGGGGATTACTGGAGCTATTGTTGGTTGATTGAAAATATTGATTTCTTTCTATAGGGCAGAAGTTGTAGGACACATAATTGTTTGCTCCTAACTCAAACTGTAGTACGCTGGAGCCTGTACTCTTACTAACCCT
>NW_010233651.1:0-8238 GCF_000690775.1 Eurypyga helias
AAGCCACAAAACGAAAACTGAAACTTCTTTCTCAAGCCCACAACAAGGATGGAGACACTATAGGTTTGAAGTGGGGAACGTGGAATAATGTTTTATGTGGACAAAACAAGATACAGACTCATAGGACATTGGATTGTCTTATTTGAACTGAGTTTTCAGATTAGTTCTTCTGATAGCAAAATGTTTAATGGAAATTCTCAGCCCAAATGATTAAAAGTAGCAAAAGTATCAACAATACAAAACAAGATTCTTGTAAAAGTAATTCTTAAGCAACTATGACTGGATAGTGCATAACTTCATTGCTAGCCATGAAATGCTAAGTTAGCAAGTATGCATGTTTTCCATGTATTTCTCTATTATAAAATGTATTTAAATTCTTTCAAAGTTAATATATTTGAAAAATAGTATACCAACAACTGGGGTTTCAATGATGTTTTTTTCCTTTGGACATATGCATGCTAGTCCTGCTTTAATATGACATATTAAATAACCGTAAGATAGAAAATATTTACAATGGAATGCCCAGCCTTGGCTGCTTTCCATCAAAGACAATGAAGCCAAGAGCAAGGGATGCTTAGCAGGTACAAGAAGCACATGGCGTTGTGGCCCTGTGTATGAAAAACAGTAGAAAAACAGGACTGAGGTGGGTTGATGGAGGGAAGTAGTTGAGACTCAGCTGATATTCAGACAAATGTCTATATAAATAGGTATGGGCATGAATTTGAATTATCATTCTGAACTCTACCTCCTGTACCATATAGCAGTAATAACCATTAACCTTTTCTAAGGTCTGAATACAAAGATCACCCATTTAATGTAATGGCAAAGACATCACAGGGACGGAATAGAGCACATAAAGAATAGAAATGATCTGTGAAAGGACAGTGCAAAAAGAATTTCTACTGAGACTCCTTCAGGAACAATGACCTTTGCAAAGTCATAGAATCATAGAATTACAGAATGGTTTGGGTCAGAAGGGATTTTAAAGATCATTCACTTCCAACACCCCTGCCATGGTCAGGGACACCTTCCACTAGGTCAGGTTGCTCAGTGCCACATCCAACCAGGTCTTCGACATTTCCAGGGATGGGGCATCCACAACTTCTCTGGGCAACCTGTTCTAGTGCCTCACCACACCCTCCATAAAGAGTCCCTAGTTTCAATGAGTTCATGCGGTTGCTAAAGGAATATTATGGAAATATTTGTTATATAATATGAAAAAATAGGACAGAATGGGTTACTTTTGGTAAACAGTAATGTCCAATTTAGCAGCAGTGTGTCTTTTAGTTCATGCTTTTTTCTGGTGCCACTGCAAGACAAGGCACTAAAAATTCCTTATGGTGTCTGATTTAGAAAGGGGTAAATACAGTAAACATAGTCAAAAAATGTTGTAGAGTGCTACTGTTGCCATTACGTATTTGTTTGTTGGGGAATTGCATCACGACTGGGTAAAGGAGAACAAAGCAGTCACCCTGCATGTAAAATAGGACAGAAAATGCTTGTTGCTTCCTTGATCCACCCCCTCACGCACACAAACTCACTGGCGAGCACAGGGTCTCTCTATGGCTGTCTCCACGGTAACAGCAGAATGGGGATTTTCTGCTGCTGCATGTTTTGGAAGCTGCCTTTACTCAGGGAAGCGCTTGCCCAGCCTTGCTGGTGTTCAGATGCAGCTGCGTCACGCACTGGAGAGTCTCTCCATGTCCAAAGGGCCACTAGCTGTTAGACAGACTTTGCTGCAGTACCCTGTGTGCACTGCTATTGCTTTTGTTTGTGGGTGTTTTATGCTGACATGTGCTAAAGTGCTTTGTGACATTTCGGCATTAGGCCAAGGGAATAAGTGCATTCAGGGAGCTACCATCTCAGGACAAAAAATCCATGGTATAATGAGTCCCAAGAAACAGGAGAGCCGTGCTTTCAGAACTTGGAGGAGAGTTATGTTCCTATTGAAGACGCAGTTTGCAGTGTCTCCAGGCAGCAGTCATACTACTTACTATGCTAGCATAACTCCCCAGAGATACTAAAGATACTCTGGGATATCATAAAAATCAAGTGCACAAATGGTAGGCCAGAATCTTGCCCACATTAGGCTTTTGAGGGAAGAAGAAGGAGCTAAATATGTACAGGGGAAGTGAAAGTCAACTATTCCACTGACTCTCATGGAACCTGATGAGAATTGTTCTGACTATCTGCTAGTAAAATATTCCTGAGTTGGAAAGTGGAAGCCCGGTGATAAGTGCCACATTTACAAAAATATCATAATTAAAGTCTTTCATAGATGATAACCGAAGAAACCAAGCCATTGTGTTCTAAATTTTTTAATAAAACTGAGCACAAATGTGTACCTCATGTAAGTCAATAACCTCAGTAATACATATTCCTCTTACAGTGTGAATTTTTGCTCAGCAGGGGTATATTACCTGTTACGTTAGCTAAACAATATTATATAATTAACATTATATCAATGCAGTTATATTTTTTCTTTTTAATGTTATACCTTTTAAAGAAGATAAAAATCAGAACTGTTGCACAATAATAAGTTGACCATTCACCTAGAAGTAGGAAAGGCTTGAGTCTGTTTCCCAGTAGGGTGGTTCAGGCTTGTAACTAGGAAGCAGAACAGGAACACTGAATCTCAAACACTGGATCTTAGAATTTGAGTGATGTTATCTGGAATTTCAAATTCTGTGTTTATAGCATAGAAATAGCAAAAACAACAACAACATTTCACATTCTTAACTTCTGTACAACATTTTGTCCTACAGCTGTGTATCCACCGTTATCACTGAAATAAATTTACCAATGCGGTAGATGTTGGCAAACAAATGACCAGGAAAAATCAGAATGCAGCATGGCAAGAGAGAGGAAGACAAATTTTGGTCAAGGACTCTGGGACAAATCCTACTGACAGTGAAATTGCCGTAGGCACTTTAATGTCCATGCAGCACAGAAAGACCAATGCATAGTAAATGTCATGACATTCTATTTATTTTCTCTTTATATACTGTTTAAATGCTTACCATAAAACACAATCCTTCCAATAGTGCTCTTTCTCATCCACCATTCTGGTGCAGAGATTCTTCTTTTTGTCTGTATGTTAATTGTCCACATCAGTCTTTTCCCTATTTCTTGCACATATACAGTTAGAATTTTATTAATTGTTTTCCTATAACAGGTCCTCATGTCCAGCAAAGACCACTAACTGGCCTATTCACTACCTCTTCCTCCTTTTTTTCCACTATTTCTGCTATGATACTTATTAAAAGCAAGTTAGGAAACACTTGTGTGGCGCTTAAAGGGCTAAGTCAATATTTCATATTCATATGTTGAACATAAGATTTGTCTCAAAATCTTCATAGCTGTTCATATGTTTCTATTAGCATTAAATCTCTCGCAAATTTTGTCCACTTAATCACAATTACACTCTTCAGTTGCATGATATTATGAGAGTCAAGTAATCTTCTTCACTCAAATTATGTCCTTTATTAAGATTATAATTCTATTGACCCCCAATCCCAGTGAAGGCATTAGGATGCAAACACATTTAAGAAATCAGCATTACGGTTCATTCAATGTATGGATAATGGGGGGGGAGGGGAGGGGGGAGTGGTGTCCAATATTTTACTTTTTTTAACTTTTTTTTTTATCCTATGGCTTTTTGTCAATGAGATCATTAGAGAAATATTTCTCAAGCTTAAATCCCATATTACAGAAACATCTGAGTTTTGAGGACATAAATTGAAACACAAAGCAGACAGCAAGAGAGACAGACCTCACTGTTGTGGGATACTAGGAAGTGGCTGGACTGTGAACAAGAATACAGTGAGACTGGATTGTGGCATGAAATTAAGAAGTAAAATCTAAAGGGAAAAAAAAACCCAAAACCCCACACAAGAACCCCTGTAGCCATTGTATTTGACTTTCTAATAATGTCAGTCTCAGAGAAGAGCAGAGATGGAAATGAGAAAGGGTGCACTTGTGATGCAGTCATTCTTGCTGTCATCGCCTTTATGTCTTTTCAGCAGGCCACAAAAGGCCAATCCAATAGAATAAGAATGAGATACAGTCATGGCCCCACCAAGTAAATAGAAGGCATCAGACCCCCCTCCTGTTTGGGTCCTAATAGCTTTTTCTAGCTCAGTAATCTCTCACTGTAAAAGAAAAACAGGACAAGGCAAACAAATAAAAAATGATCTTCCCTCCTCATACCCTGTTTCTTCCTGCTACCCTTTGATTATTGTTCTGAAGGGCTTCAGCGAACTGGAGGATTCAATAGTTGTCAGGGATTTGGTGAAGTAAACCCCTCTTAGAGTGACTTTTATTCCCATCACCTAGACTTCTGGAATAAATATGCAATATTGTTATTCAGTTATGTGTGGAAAGATCTAACAGATAGGCATAGGGGAAAAAAGGGTTAAAGGGATGGACCATTTAAACAATAGATGTTTTCTCCAGTAATTATGTATCTGAAGTTCCTTAGGAGAAAGGTGAGATGCACTGGGTGGAGGCATTTTAGTTGATGCCTCCATTGTACAGAGACCATACCTACTCTCCCTTTCCTAACAGACTACAGACACGTTTCACCAATTTCAGCTGTGATCTAGACACATTTCCACTCCCATATTTAAGATTCTGATACATTGTTCTACCTCTCTCAGGAGCTGCATGGGTTTCAGCAACAGTAAAGCATAACAACAGGAAATTTCAGATGGCAGTGGGGAGCTTTGTGCTATTCAGCACAGCACTGTGCGGGGTACTTCAGGCAGACTTACCCTGGAACTAGTAGGGTAGCCACAGGCTGAAATAATCTTTCTTATGAAGATTATGCCATTTTGATCAAGTTAGAGAAAGGTGTTCTTCAGTTGAAGGTAGCTCAGGGATACATACGGGTTTCGTTCTCCACAGTCTGATGTGGTATGGAGGTATGCAGTGTTAACTCCAGATAACTAAGTATCCTCTGCTGGCAGTACTCTCAGAAAGCACGGATGCAAGCTGTGGCCATGTGCTCCTGTTGACAGTAAGATAGTCATATACTAATTTCAACAATAGCTAATTAGTTCTGCCAGATAAGTAGCTAAATATTACTAGTCCCATTAAGATCAAGGGAAAATTTGAACAAGGATAGGTAATTGGACCAAGGCCATTTCAGAATGCCAGAGTAATATTTATAACACAAAATACTTTGTGGGATTATGTTAGCTTTTAGTCTCTACTGCTGACGGCTTTATAAACTAATTGGAGGTGGCAGAGGTGTAGACTAGACTGAATTAAGTGTGTATTAAAAAAAACAGCTCTTCTGTGAGTGTTTGAAAAAACTAGAATTTGAGTAATTTATCAAAAAAAAAAATTTGAATAAATTAGAAAACAATAATCCATTCTCCCTCCCTCCCTTCCTCCTTTTCTTCTTTCCTTCCTTCCTTCCTCCCTCCCCCCCTCCCTCCCTTCGTCCCTCCCTTCCTTCCTCCCTTCCTCTCTTCCTTCCTTCCTTCCTTCCTCCCTCCCTCCCTCCCTCCCTTCCTTTCTCCCTCCCTCTCTCCTTTCCTCCCTTCCTTCATTCCTTCCTTCCTTCCTTCCTTCCTTCCTTCCTTCCTCCCTTCCTCCCTCCCTCCCCCCACTTCTAAATAGTTAAAGCTATCTATATCCTAGGAAAGAATTACAAGTGTATTTTCTTGTCCAAAGTTTAGATGCACCAATGCATCACTTTAATCTCTTACCACTTTAATCATATTTCAAGGATCTAAATGTGTAAAGGCAGAGAAAAAGCAATAAAATTGTAAATTATCCTTATTCTAAGTTCATATCTTCCACCCACACCTGTTCTACTTCAACACCTGCCCTCCAGAACTGTCAGGGCAAGACAGAGGCATAGAAAAACAACTGTAGTAGTATGACAACTATGTGATAAAAAAGAATCTAAGTTTCTTGATTTAGCCCCTAGCAATCTTTATTACTGAGTTTAAAAGAAGTGACTTCACTGTTGCATCATGTCATTGAGAAGTTTCACATACAGCTTCAATGGACAGGATGGTTATTTTGCAGCAGTAACATCTCATATCCAAACTTGTTTGATTTTTTGTTCTTAAGTTGTTATGGAAAACTTACACAGCCCCACCCTTCTGTCTTGCTGAACTGTGCAATTTGCAAGATAGCTGTAGTGTCTACTCGTGCTCTCCCAGTACATAAAAATTCAGGCAACTTACTAGTACATATGTAATATAATGTATCCTGAAGACAAATTCTATCAGTTCTGGGATCCATAAGAACAAAATTTTGCTCCATCAAATCATATTCTTGACCCATGAAGACTTGGCCTTTTGTAGATATATGTACAGAGTAATGAAGAGTGAGTATCAAAAAATAAGAAAGAAGAACAAAAAATCAAATTTGCTAAGAAGAAGTCTTCAGTATTTAAATCAGTTACTTTGGAGCAGAATAATCTGGATTTATAGGATGTTCACATGGTTTAAATATAGCAGTGGTAATGTATGGGCATATACTTCCAGTACATTTATGATGAGGTGGCAAAAATATTTAAAAGTCTGTGTTCATAAAAGAACGTGGGTCAGTTCCAACATAGAGAAATTAATCGCCTCAGTTTGATACAAATGCTAAGTATGGACAAGATTAACCCACACTTTATACTTAATCAGTTTTATTTCAACATTAGAGGTACAAATCCTGAATTGCAATGTAGGAAAAAAAACTGAGTGAATACTTCTGAGAAAAACTACTAAATTCAGTGATATTCTGTTACATTTGATAATAATAATTGTTATTGACAAGTGTTTGAGTAAAGTCTAGAGAAATACATAGAGTGAAACTACAAGCTTTGATTTTTTGATGACTCCTTTCATCTCAGGATTTCTCCCTGAAATGTAGCATTTGAGGTTCATCATTCAGTATTGATCTGTTCCACATATCTAGAATAAAGATGCATAACCCAAGTAGCCAAACATATCTGAAATGGTGAATACTACATTGCTTAATGCATATTCAGCAAAGTATTTCAGAGGTTTTGATGAACAACTTTCAGTCAACTTACTGATTACATAGAGATACCAAAGAAATATGGGCAAAACAAGGCTGGTTTTCAAACAATTCATTCATCAAAACCGTAGTCCTAAGTTCATAACATTGTTCATTAAGGGTCGTTTGAATGATTTGACATGAAATACATTATTTAACAGGAATAAATATTTTAAACCAATATATCTAATCAAAGGTTATTTAAACACTGCTTGTCACCAAATAATCCATAGACAATTGTCCCTTCCTGTTGAATGAATCAATATAATGTTCAGCTGCTGAAGGAAAAGGAGCCATCATTTATCGTTAGAACAATACACTGTATGTGTGAGAATGATAATTTGATCCTAGAGCCATCTCAGTTTTACAAGCAATGTATTAAAGAAAATGGAAAAATAACTGTAATAGAAAGAACAATCATTTAAATGTAGTTAAAACAATGATTAATCATGGGAAAATTACTACATCAACAAGTCTCTAGTCAAATCCGGCAATCAAAGACAGTGCAGAAACTAGAGAAATTAAACAGAGAAGATGGAAAGTATTTCAAAAACTAGTAAGTAGCAAAAGAATACAAAATAAAGATTTGAGTCTGTCTTTCAGTGCATTTCAGTTAGTCTCTGGACAGTTTTGTATGCTCTAAGGAAGAGAAAACAAAGATACAAATCCCACAAATTTGTAGCTTTTGGCTTAAAAAATTTGTAGTGCCTTCAAATTTGGGTCACCGAAAAAAACCTATGAATTTTTTTTGTGGCATTGCCATTATATAACTTATGTACATGTAAGGTACATGAAGGGAAAAAAACCCCAAGCCTACAATAAGCAACAGGTTTTTTCTGAAATAAGTAGAATAATAGTTAAATCAATAGTTGTGGTGTGCACCAGCCTCTCCTAACCATTTCAAGAAATTATTGGGTTTAGGATTCAGGTTTGTTCTTTCTGCTTGCCTCCATGACTACATTCCCTTCTTGTCTTTAAAATGGCTGGAAACTTGCAGTTGAAAAACTTGTGTAGTGCTCAGTTTGTTACCTTTCCAAAATTTTGTGTTAATCTGGAAGGTAAATGTGGCTGCCTTGTGACAGCTGTAACAGACATATACAGAAATTACGCCATACTAGCTAATTAGATATCTGGAAAGTAATTTAAATATACATCACTTGGATAGTTATGTATATAATTAGTCTTTGCTATTTGAATCATAGAATCATAGAA
>NW_010233652.1:0-3616 GCF_000690775.1 Eurypyga helias
TTCTATGATTCTATGATTTTTTACTACTGCATCCTTCTTGCCCTTTTGTATTTTTCACTTTCCTGAACCTACTTCACAGGCCCTGCCTGGCATTTGACCACTCTCACTTTTCGTGTCGGCCTTCCCAGATTGCCACCTTCCCAAGACGTTCTCCTTTCAGATGTACTGCCACAATCTAAGAGGGCAACTCCCACAGACATGGACTGAGGAACGCCTTGAATTATGCTCTTTGATATAATAATGGGTGAGCAAAAACAACCCCCACAAAAGCGTCTTTGAAGGAGAGAAAAGGATTCGCACATGCTTCTCTGTCTCTGGTTATACACATCAAATGATTCAAACCACAGTATTCCAGATTTCATCCCAAATTACCAAAAATGCTACAGGATCCACTAGTCCAGATTTTAAACGCCGTTGTCTCAAATCTCCAAAGCATTTTGGTTTTTATGGATCTAGGAAGAAAGTCTCCTAAGAGAGGCGTTAAACTGTGCTGCTATGAACACTGTGCTGTGGACAGACAACTTGTTGTGTCTCAGGAAAATACGGAAAAAAAGGGAACACAGTTTAACAGTTAATTGAATGACTGCTCATTTTTCACCTGCTGCCTGTGTACAGCAGAGCTCCCAGCCAACCATTGTCTAAACCTAAACCAGGGCAAATTTATACATGTGTGGTCACTATTGAAGAATTTATACTTGGAGGGGAGGCAGGGGAAATATTGTCTTACTGATTGAGTAGAAAAGCATTAAACACCTTTTTCCGCTCCTTGAAAACCTGGTCAGGGATCCTAAGGGCCACCGATCCTGCCTAGACACATGGGCATAAAATTTCAGACTGTGGAAAAGAAAGACAATTATTTAATACTTCAGCAGAACAGGAAGCAAAGCAAGTCTCTTCTCATCTGTCTTGCTTATGCTGTTCGTCAGCTTTTCTCTACATGCAACTATGGCGACTGACGACCTGTCTGTTTTGAGTCCAGTTAGGAGGAAAGAGGAAGCTGTAGCCAAACAAACACCCGCGCTGAAGCATAACCAGCAAGCTGCCTGCAGGCACCAGGAGGCATGCCACTGCCTCCACTTAGTGAAAATAAGATGATAGACAGATGGGCATACACAGCTGGATGCAGCTGAATGTATGCATGTGTGTATTTTCTCTTCATTTGGCCAGCACATCGATCCTCACCCACTGTAACACACACAATTAAGCTGGGCACACACACCACATAGAGATTAGCAGCCACTTCACCCCAGCTCTTTAAAAAAATCCTAACGGGTAGTTTAAAACCTTCTAATACATCAGTACAGGGCTATGCATAAAGCACAGCCTCACCAGTACGTCGCATATGCACATCTGAAACGTGTGTGATGCCCGTGGGATCCTTGACTGACTTTATCTTCCCTACCCTTGGGCCAGTGTCACTTGTTTCTGGTAGCCCTTTCTGGCTGTGTCAATCAGCTTTGGACATGATTTCTCATCTACATACTTGCTGGCAGCACGCTGCAGGAACAACTGGGACCTCACACCGTGGTTGAGCTGTAACAACATCGACAAATTAGTTAGTTTTAATTTTAAAATGATACCCTGATTTTGATTTTATTTCCTGGTGTAGGGGCCCTTAAATGGTGTTCATTGGTTATTTTTACCTGCAGTAAATGACCTCTAATTATTCTTAAATCTGTGCTTGTTCTTGCTGGCAGTGATGCAGTTTAACACCAGGATCAACGCACTCTGTGTGCACACCTCCCTCTAGTGGACACAAAACCACGGAAAATCAGCAAAATACAGCAAGGCAACCACTCTAGGGAGACACAAATATTAAGGATAACTAATAAAGAAGGAATGGTATCCAGCTGCCCTTATATCATCAGTTCAAGATTACCAGAAAAGATAATGGAGACCCAGTAAAATGCTAAAAATACAAGATACAGACAACTAACTGAGACAAAAATCTCACTAGCTTTATAAACATTTATTTCATTGCTAAGCTGTGGCCTCTAACAATATAGTCCTAGAGGTTTACCTTGCGAACCTTAAGGGAATGGTTTAGAGACAGCAAAATGTGTCATAAATTACGCTTCAAAAAGCTACCCTCCTTAAGAAAGCCTGCTGTAAATTTTTCAGCTGAAGGTTTGAGTCAGCTTCACTGCTGCACGATGGAGGTAGGTGCCCCAGCATGGCTCTTGGTGAAAGATAAGCTCCATCTAAACATGACTGACTTTACTTAACAATATGAGCATTTAAACTGGTGTCACCGCTCGGGCTCAGTTCCCCATCTGCAAAGACAGTATGGTATAAAACTGTGAGGTTATGGTAGCGTCAAATTGTGAGAATGCAGCTGCATCCAAGGAGGAGCCGGCCAAGGCCGTGGCCCTAGGGTTAGGGCTGTCCCACACACGCTCTGCAAGCAGCCAGGCATTAGAGGCAATGCCCCAGCCTCTGCCGGCTCCCCTCTGTTATCATAATACAGGGTTATACGGGACACTGATCGCTTATCCAAGTTCCACCATTGGTAAAAGGTCTCTCTGCCTCGAGAATTAACCTTGAGAGGCATCCCAGCTCAACGGGAGATCACCGCCATGCAGCCATACTACCTAGCTGGGAGACACCAACGGTGGCTACTTCAGTTGTCCTATTAATGGGATAAGGTGGTTGGCTTGCAGTCAAAGCACATGTGGTGGAAAAGGTTTGGATAACGCCCCTTGTACCCACAACTTCTTTTCTTCCTTGAAAAATGAGTCTTGGTAAAGCCATCGGCTATTCATGTGTCAATTGCATGATCAGTGTCCCAAGCTTGCATGCATTGATGCTCACCGTGTCACTCTGCTCCTTCATGGGTTTTCAGAGAAGAGATTGAAACTGGAGGAGTTCACAGCCTGGCTACAGCTCAAGCCTTTACCACCTCCAGAGCCTGCTCAGTCCAGTCAAGTGGTCAAGTGGTCAGTCCCACCAGAGCTGGGATACATGAACTCAGTCGGCACTAGCTGCTGTGACCATACACCCACTCCAGCCTGAGAAGCAGACGGGCTGTTGGCAGCAGGTATGTGCAAGGAGAAAGGTACTTGCACAATGACGGCAGCTCCTGCCAACCCTCACGATCCTCCCAGCTCCACCAGCTGCTCTCAGGGAGGAATGGGTGCCTGCAAAGGGCTATACACAACCCTTTTGCGCCTGCAATGAAGAGTTAAACTTCTCTGGAAGGGACAGTCTTGTTTTAGTGTCTTCAGAAACTGCAGATATAAACTCACTCTAGGGGCACATCCGCTTCAACGAGACCATACGGAAAATCATAGAATCATTAAATCTTTTAGTTTGGAAAATACCATTAAGATCACCAAGTCCAACAGTTAACCCAACACTGCTAAATCCACCACTAAACCATGGCCCTGAGCATCCCATCTACTGATCTTTTAAACACCTGCAGGAATGGTGATGCCGCTACCTCCCTGAGCAGCCTGTTCCAATGCCAGACAATCCTGCCAGTCAAGACAGGATTCAATCTCAATATTCAATCTCAACCTCCTCTGGTGCAACTTGAGGCCATTTCCTCTTCTCTTGTCCTCTGTTCCTTAGGAGAAGAGACCAACACCCTCACCACAACCTCCTTTCAGGCAGCTGT
>NW_010233653.1:0-12352 GCF_000690775.1 Eurypyga helias
GGCGGTGCTGAGGGCATGGCCTGCAGGCAGAGCTTTCCGTGCCCGGAGGAGGGCTGGGGAAGTCCAAGCTGATTCTTCTAGCACCAGTCCTCCTCCCGAGGCACCCAGCCCAGGAGGCCTTGGCTTTCTGGTCAGCCATGCTGGTGGAACGGGTGGGATTCAGTTTCTAAAACGATACGAACGATACGCTGCTCGTATGAATGTAGACCAAGCAATAGATGGGTTCTTTAATTCACCTTACTGACGGGAAAGAAACCAAGATCTGAGAGGTATGAAGGCTTGACGTACACTTACGGATGTTAAGAAATGATGCCCTCCACAATAAAACGGGGCCTGCGGCCCTGTGAGGTGTGATGGCAGAGCCTTGCTGACAGAGCGGCTCCTCACCAGCTGGCTGGGTCACAGCGAGAGGTCTGCTTGCAAGACACGCAGCTAGAACAGCAAAGGTGGAAGAGGATGCCGGTGAGCTTCCGGCTGTGGCCAATGGATTCAAGGAAACAAAGGAGTCCTTGGAAGTTTGGGCCAATTTAGAATTCACTAACAACTGAAGCAAGGACTTCAGCCGTAGGATTTAGGCAGAAGATCAAAGGATTGGAAATTGCTGAGGAAGTAATCTCTGTGGGTATCTAGGGCCAGCTGGAGAACTTGGGAAAGCATGGGCATGAACGAGAGCGTTCCACCCTTGTGATGCGTAGAGAGAAGCTGAATATCTTCAGTCAAATAATGTAAAAGCTCAGTAGTTTAGAGATGAGGACTCTGTGGGAGAAGAAGTTTCCTCATAACATATGGATTTCTGTATGAACAGGTAGAAAGATGAACTTTGCCAGATGACTTGAACGCGCAGTCTGCGAGAAGACATCCTCAGAGGAGCTGAGGATATACAGAACAGGCCAACATTGTTGTCTCCTCTGTCATGCTGACCTGTAGAGAAACTGTAGTTCTCTGGTCCCGTCAGAGGTTTGGTTCTGTGGGATTGAAGAACCACTGCAATAGATTGGGAAGGTGTGGTCTGTACAGAGCAAAACATCCGAGGGGCTGTTTCTGTGTCTCTTAAACTTGCTGGAGAGACTCAGAGATACGGTTCGATACAAGGGTGTAAAAGACTGGAGAGAGTGACAGCTTATTGTTAAGCAAAACTAAGTTTTCCTGATGGGAGTGACTGGTCCAAACAAAAGAAAGTCATGTGAGTAGCTGTGGCTATAAACACCCCTAACTGTACGCAACAACACAGGGTGATGTTCATCTCGCTTGGCGTCTTGTCCATCACTGCTAGCAGACGTGTCTAGTGTACACTTGGCTTCTGGCCATCAGCCATTTAGGTACTTCCTGAGTTGAAGGTCGAATGCTCATTGTTGTGACTCCCAACACCAATGAAATTCTATTCCTTGAGCTCAGCTGAAGTGCTGTATTAACCCGTACATATTTTTGGCGTGCAATGAGTTCTGCAGTTTGAGAACCGTGCTGTGCACACCAGTACATCCTTCTCTGCTCTCTTCGTTGCTCATCATTCTGCACACCCCTTATCACGTCTTACCTCTCTAAGGTCATGTTCCCTTCCGTGGCATCCTCATTCTGCTATCCTTGTTGCCCTTCTCTTTAGTTTTTACTTCTGCTGTATCCTTTTTGGGAGGGAGGGACCAAAGTTGCATCCAGTGTTGAAGCTGTGACTGTCCCATGGATTTGTACACCTTTATAGTAGGAGTCCTATTTATTTCTCGTTTCCTTTTTCATGTTTTTGGCTCTTTTGAGCCATGAACCTGACATGAAAAGAACTGTCCTCAATGACTAACCCCCCACCACTACAAAAGGGAAGGACTCCTTCCCTTTCCACCCCATCCTCATTGCAGTATTTTACTTTGCACTTACCAAATATTTTCTTTCGTTGCCATTTCATTCAGTTATTTAATATTATGAAAATCTCCTGCAGCACCTTCCTGCTAGTTTTTGTTTCTACAGTCCTGAATGATTTTTTCTCATCAGGAAACTTAAGCATGTACGTGGGAAGACTGCGTCGTCCATCCCTTTATGCCCAGACTGGGGGTTACTCCTCAATCTCACCTTTGTGCACACAAGTTCTGGTCACTGCTGTAGTTTCATGCAATTTTCTCCATACTGAAATTAGACTTGGTGGTTTACAGTTTGCTGGGTTACCTCCACGGCCTTTTTAAAGATTGGTATCAGACTTGCCATCCTTATTTCTTTGATACTGAGACCACTTTCATGAGCAGGTTGCATATCACGGTTCATAGTTTAGCATCTTCATCCTTCAGCTGATAGAAATCTCTTGGGTGAATCCCATCTTTATCCTGGTGATGAATAGTGACTCATTTTACGCACTTCATTTCACATCTCTCACTAAAACTTCACTGTGAGACAGTTCTCTTCACTTGTACCCCACCAGTAAAGATTCTTGTCTGGGAACATCTCCAAGATCACGCATAGAGGTGCAAAGAATTAATTTAGCTTTTCTCCTATTGCCTCCTTCCCTGAGGCTTTTCTATGTTGCGCTCTTCTGTTGACCTCAGACTGACCAGCAGATTTGCTGTTTCTGGTGTGCTGGCAAAAGTTGTATTTGTTGATTTTTGGAATGAAGTTCATGGTTAGAAATGATCACGCCTAAAATTGTGCCTTAAATTGAGGGAGGGTTTGCTGGGTGCTAATCCACACTCAAATAGACGTGTGGTGCTTCTGTCTTGGTGATCTTTTTTGTACAGCCTGCTCCTAATTACAAACCCTGCTGAAGGTAGCAGAGCAAAAAGAAGAAAACATGGTTAGAAAGAGAAAACTACCTCTTCTTTTCCCATCAATTTCAGTAATGTAAGCTGCTCTTGAGTAATATACTTACTGGAGTAACGGATGTGGAATTGCAGAAATGGATTTAAGAGCAATAAAAAGTTTCCTCAGTGTCTGAGATGATAGAAAAAAAATTGTGTGACTTACATGTGGCTAATGCAGCCCTCTGAAACTCTTCTATCCAAATTAAAATGTTTCTGGTCAGAGCTTGAAAGCTAACAGTTTAGAAGATGGAGTACTTTATGGGAAGTGGGATGGGCACAAGTGTCAGCTGGTAAAGGGGATTCTGAAGTCATGATGATTTAAAACAGATTGCTGTTTCAGGGTAGCAAAAAAACTTAATCTAAAAGAGAAAGATGTGGGTAAAAAAACCTCCTGGGGCGGTAAATGTGCTGCAGAAGAGGGTTTCTGTAACTGCACAGGGTGCTGTGTTTTGGGGGCATGTGAGCGTGGTGGATATTCTTGGGCTCAGAACTCGTGTAATGGAGAAGCGAGAGCATGTGCTCCTAGCGCAGACGGAAAGGCATGGGTTCTCAGCCAGAAGTGATGTCTGAAACAGATCACCTTACGCTCGAGGAGGAAGGTTGGGGCCCCAGCTACCTCAGTGGGTCTAGGGGGTCGGACTCCGCAGGAGATATACATCACTGCAGCAGTGACTCGTGGTGTACAGGGAAGGGTTCCGGTTTCTGCCTTTGCAGAACAGCTCCTCTGGGACCAGGCTGAGCATATTCCATTTCTGGCTTATATAATAGCTATTAAATGGTCAATACAAGCGTAACATGTAACCGTTATTCTTTATGTTTGAGTTTGAGTAAGAACCTCAGTAAAAATCATGCTTTGAGTTCCTAAAGAGGGATAAAGGGATTGTGGCTGCACTTCAATTACTGGCTCTCAGTCTCCTTGTCTAACTCGGTCCTGTTGGCTCATAAATGCTAATACAGATGCACAGATTCCAAACTAAAAGTGACACAGACAATCTAGCTTGGCAGGTAACCCTTTGCAAGAGCAAAAACCGTTACAAATGATTTGACCATTCATATGCAATTGGTTTAGTATTTAAATGAACACCAGCCTTTGATAAATTGTAATCGTTACTGGAAAATGAGATCCACGGCCGAAGGAGCACATTCGGTTTGATTTGATTTCCTGAGCTAAGGGAAAGGCCATGCAATTTAACTGTAGAAGTTGGTTTTCCTCCTTTCCTTATTAAAATGTATTATGTTATTGTTTGCTATTGTATTTTAGGTGACAGCCAAGGAACACAAACTGCCTTGTGGGCACTTGGGGAAAAAAAAGGCTAATGAAGGAACAATAGAAAAAGCAGCATTTGTAAGGAGAAAGAAAAAGCAGCATTTGGAAGGAGAAAGAAAAAGTGGCAAAGAAGATGTATTAAATTAACCTGCTCTGCAGCAAGATTTTGAGTTTCTTCTAGCAAAGAGGCTGAATACTTAGGAAACAACTCCCACCAGCGTATCTTTTATCCCACATTTCATGTGGGAAGGACACAGTGAGGAAGGAATTAAATCGCACCTTAAAGTCAAAGGGGAAATTAAACCACTTCCAGATTGTTCTGTTTATTCGCCTGAGACTTCTCCCTTGTACACAAATTCCTTTCCATAATCATTTAAGTGACCCGTCCCATCTACAGTGTATTGCAAATAGCAACATATGGGAAAGAGGAAGGAGTAGGTGCATTTTGTGCGCATCTCTTCACGTGTACCTTTCTAGCGACCATTGCATGGTTTTCCTCCTAGTCCATCCATTCAAAACACAGGGTGGAACCACCAATGCAGAAATGGCTTTTGTTATTCCTGGAGTAATCAACGATATTGGCATGCTAGCAATGCCTAAAAGCCTTCCTGAGTAACTCTGTGAGAAGGCATCTTCACTTAGTTAGTCAGACCTCAAAGATGCCAAGGGATTCTTGGATACAGCTTGAAGAGCACTTAAGAAACACCAAAAATATCATAGCATGAATGGCTTCCTAAGCACTGATCGCTGGGTGGCTTAGAAACAAACATGTTTGCAGCTGAGTTCTTTAACTACTGTGAATTTCAGTGATACCTCTGCATTTTAAGCCAGTTTTCAAATGGTGGGTGCTCATACATGTAAATTAATGTTCGTCCACTCGCTTGTTTGCTTGAGTGTTAGACCCTTCCAGAAGGGAGGGTGCTTTGGCCCCAGTTAAAATCAGTCGTGAAGCTCCAGCAGGGTCATGTTGGCACGTAAAAGCAGCACGCAGAATGGCTGTTCGCAGTTATGTATCTTTACGTAGCCCATTCTTCTGACTAGGAAACCCCTGATAACTCAGAGGTCTTTTTTCCTCAAAAAAATGATTTGGAGCAAAATGGTATTTTCACTTGTCCTTTTTTCTTACTGTTTAATCAGACAGGGATATTTTTTAAAATCCATCTGTAATTCTAAAATAGCTGAGCACGTGATTTGTGTGAAAACGTTCAGTACATGCATTGCTCGGGAACTCCTCAGCGTGCACTTTAATTTGAGCGCTCAGCATTTATAATTTGAGCTGTACAATTGCACATCTCACTCAAATGGGACTATTTCCGTTCCCTGGCTCGATGGCTTGATTTATGCTTTATGTTTCTGTTTTCATCCAAAATCAATTTCAGTTCTATCTTTACCTATGCAGATAAAATTGCAGGAGGAAGAACTTTATGCTTAAGCTACAAATTTGAAACCCACATTCTGAAGGAGTATTCAATAATTCAGGGCTGATTAGAGAGCTCTTGTCCATGAAATGGGTGATTCAGGGTCTCTTTCTTTCTCTGCCCTTAGGGTTTTAAGCTCCAGCCCTGCCTATGGCTATTAGGAGCAGAGGGGAGTGTTCATCTCCTCTGGCTGAAGTTACTTTGCTTTGTTCACAGGGGTTAAAGATTCACTGCAAGGGAAAGGGAGCAAAAGCAGGGGCTGGTGGTTTTAGTGAGAGTGTGCTTGGTGAGGTGCGGGATGGTGGTCTGTGTCCTAGTCCTGCTCCCGGAACAAGGCAGGCACGTATTTAAAAAGCATAAAATACACGTGTGTAGGGACTGGAAGTCTGTTGTCCCTCTTGCCCATTTAAACTCCCAGCCACTGGGAGAGTCACTTCTTCCCATTCTCTCCCTTTAGAGGGAAAATTTCAGAAATGTAGCAAGGAATCTCTCTCTTATATATGTATATAGTTGGATATGTATGTCTGTATTCATGTATAACCATACACACTTATATTTCAATATGAAACCGAAAGTTTCTTATTAGAAATCTATTTCAGGCAGAGAAGAAGTAGTTTACATGTTATCTGATGACATGACCCTTTCCCATGTGACGTTTGACCAGAAAGACGCTTGGAAAAGCACATTTAAAAATTGTATCGGACCTGATACATTCTTGTGCAAGAAGGCGAAGTGTCAGTCATATTTTTAGGGGCATTACTGAGCACTGTGCTGTAGCGATGTATATGTATAGACCAGGCAAAGAGTGAACCTCAGACTGCAAAGACTCATTTATAAAAGGATCTTTTAAAAACTTTGGACAATTCAGTTTTCCTCCAGCAGGACGGGGGCTCCACTGATTTGTATCCTCAAGAGTTCTGTCATCTGTTTTCTCATGTTCCCATATGTTTCCAACACCCAGCGAGCTCCTTGCTCTCCAACTGCCTACAAAGTTTCTCTAGTGCCTGACTGTGGCCTTCCAAGCGTGCTGCGCATCCTCACGGCGTCCCGTTATTCATCCTCATCTCCTGTTTTATGCTGAAAGCTTTTGAATACATTTTAATGATGCATAACAGCGATATAATAAGCCTAATAGCATGCTATTGATTTTCATTTGAAACACTGACATTTGAACATTTCAATAGCCTTTTAACAGTGTGTATATTTAATGTGATTCAAAGACAAGGGAAATGCAACACAGTCTCTTGTCTACTAAAAGCGCTCCGCAACCTCCTCGCCTCGCCCGCTATCTGTTTGGTGCCATCAGCCACATTAGAAGCGCGTATTTTCGGTCTCCTAAGCAAGCCATGATCCCTGCTACAAGGAAATAAAAGGAAAAACCCACAGAATCGCTGTATCTGGACACAGCTTTGCTTATCTGCTCTGCTCATGATGAAGATATTAATGATGCAGTTTCAGTCAGTGCTGTCAAAGAATGCAACGTGTTCTCTCCACAGCGAAGGGAACCGCCCAGGGATGCCCTCCAGACAGGAGATAGCTGAGGTATGGGGCACCCTAACTCAGGGTGTGCACTGAGAATCAGAAACAAGAAAAATGAAACCAGCAAACGTACACATCAACATAAAATAAGGTAACAGGTCCGTCTTGACGAATGACTCGGCAGTTGCATCCTGTGGCGAGTACTGTTTCCAGGAGAGGTTTCTGAGAAGTCCATGAGCAAGATGTGAAGGAGCCATACGGTGCCTTCACTAACCTGAGTGTGTGGCTGCTCGGACATAAAACTGACAGCAGCGTTGCCAGGCTGCACCAGCCATGTATTTTCCTTATGTTACAAGTTAAGACCACATTTTTCCATGCTGGGACATGTTTTTTCAGGGAGTGTTTATAAGAAATGAATACAAGTGGAGGTTATACCAAGTATTAACCTTACCCTGTTGGCTTTTCACAGCATCACTCATATTCTTTACGCCTCGGTTATCTGTACAGCAACATAAATGTGCATGACACTATCAAGATATTAGGAAATAGGGTTTCTGCCCTATGGGTTGATCGAACATAAGGTAATACAGAGAGAGGGAGACAAGCAATGCACCAGGCAAACAAGGAAGACTTATGCTTTTGTACAGTCTTCAGTTCACTTGCTTTCGCCATGTGCAGCTGTTGGTTTGTAACCACATCAACCAAAAGGATCATCTGACAAGTCATGAGTCAGACTTTATTGCAGTCGAGTATAATTAGACTGGGGTTTTGCTACTGAGCTTACCAAAAAAAAAAAAAAAAAATCAGGTGCTCTGATTGCCATGTTGTTCATATTTTTTCCCATCTCTGTGCTTTGCTTTCAAGATCATGAGAATATTTCTGAGATTATGTAAGTGATTTTGAAGTCTAAGACGCTTTTTGAATTAGTAGTAGTTCCCAGCATGCAAGGTTGGCTAAAGTAAAGATGCACAATTCTCAGAGCTTACTTAAGAAATACAAAACTGTTTAACAAATAAGGTGCCTAAGACAGGCATAGGCACGTGTTTTGTGATTAAAATGTAAGTAAGGTTCTATTTCTTCCCATACCGGAGACACTGACTTCTAACTGGTGACAGAGATGATCAAGAAGACCATCTTCATTTGGTTGACATTTTTGGAAATGGGAAAAATAGTCTGTCTTGAAAAGGTAGTGGTGGTAATGAGTAACTCTGCTGGAAGCAGTGAAGTGGAGCAGGGGTTTTAAACCAGGCTGAGAAGAAACCTCAGATGCATATACCTGTAGACAGAGGAAATGGCTGTTATAATTTTATTTAAGATAGGACACATAAACGGTCTTCTGGAAGGACCTAATTCTCTTGGCTGACCGTGAAGGGATTGCAGAATGATCAGCTCAGATGTCTCATTTTTGTCCTCTAAGTTAGGACGGATCAATCTTATCCCTAAAATCATGCTGAATCCCCCGGGGAAGTGAGATCAAGTCTGAGTTGAGGCTAAGTGCTGGTGAGACCCTCAGTTATACCTGCAGGCAAGATATATATATTCCTTTTCTTATCTTCCAGTGGTGTCTTGCATCCCTTTTTCCCAGACTGTGCTGGTTTTTGATATTTTAAATTCTTCAGGACAAGGACTGCCTCTAGTGGCATGTTTACCTAGTCCTCAGTACAGCGATTGCTGGGACTGCAAAGCATCCCTGTAATGGAAATTCCAGCGTGTCTCAGGAAGAAGTGGTTTCCGTGCATAGGCCATTGAGGCAATAACTCAGAGGTAGCTCAGAAGCAAAGGAGATGGATGATACAACCACGTCTGTTCTGCCGGCTCGCTGTGAGGGAAGTCCCCCTTGGCTCCTCCTGAACGAACCTTTCTCCTATTAAGTATGTAAAAGCCCAAGTCCACAGTGCTGCCATTTCAATGAAACCAAAAGGTAGTAAATTCACATCTTGTAAACAAAAAGAGTTTTATATACAGCATGCATAAAAAGAACTTACTGCCACAGACTGTCACCGAGGCCAAGGTTGTAAGGAGGCATACGACGTTTTCAAAGGTAACAAAAATATCTGGTATAAGTGCTGGTTCAGCTTACACAATCTACTAATGATGGATGAGACCTTTTGGGGAGCATTTCCTGTGAAGTTGCTATTTTTGGTTACCGTCAGACAGGAATCTCTAGACCGTAAATCTGATCAAATGCAGCAATTTCAGTGTTCCTCACTTATACCTGTGAGAGTGCTGACTTCAAAGTGCACGAAGGATTTGGTCTGAAGTGCATCATCCCTCATTGGTGCCGAAGTGCACTCATTCCGTGGTGCCGTGAAACATTGCCCAACGGGCAGGTGGTTCGCAGGCCAACACACATGGGCACACGCATGGGTAGCGTGGCGTTGGCATACAAGACCCGGCATTCATTGCTGTGCTGTTGTATGACTAAAGGGATCCCAGGTTTTGAAATTCACGCACCTCCTGCTCTTCCTTTTAGTTCTCTGCTCAAAATCCAGTGCAAACTTCCTCTCCCATCCTGACTATTTATAAGTATACATAGAAACAAATGTTTTGTAAAGATGTGAGAGACATTCTGCTTTATTCCCAGAGGCAAATAAAGCCTTTTATTTTTAGCCCAGTTTCCTAAGGAAATGAGACTGATGCAATCACATTGTCTATTTGTCTGTCTATCAAATCAGCCCCCTTCCCCCCTTCCCTCCCCCCAACAACTTCTTTCCAGCCAGATCTGACAAATAGGCAAGATTCTTTCCAAAGTGTTAAATGCATGTAAAATCAGTGGCTGGGCCAGAGGAGAGAGCTCACCAGTTCCCACGCTGGAGAAGTACTGGTTGAATTCAGGGGCACGCTGGAAGCCAACTTGTGCGTGGCTGACCCTTGCCATGATGCATGTTGTCCTGAAGGTGGAAGAACAAGAGGGACTGGGGTGCAGTTCAGAGGTACTTCTGGAGGGGCTCTCCTGGGCTCTTGGCAGTGTTGCAGGGGTGGGGAGAGGGAGGTGGCACAGGGCAAAGGAAGGAGCCGGGGTTGTTGGATGTGTGGGAGGTAGGGGTCAGAGCACGCCTGGGGGTTTTTTTTATATCCCAAAGGGACTGAATGTTAAGGTCACGTTCTGGGGAGCTTCTCAGTGGTGGCTCAAGGAACATGGTGGAAAAGAGATGCAAAGCCAGTGCTAGAGAAGTGGCCACCGCTGTCTTTGCCATTACCTAACAAGTGTTTCCCAGGTAATTCCTGTCATGGAAAATAATATACACTGGAGAAATAGGGACAAGCTCACATCCAACCAGTCAGTTGACAACCCCATTGCAAGTGCCTGCACTCCCTCAAATGAAGAGTGCAGGTTTGCCCGTATATTAAGTTGAGAACAGTCTCTGAGTTTCTCCAGTGTCACTGCTGGGAGACTTTTACCTACCGAACGTACCGAGTGTATTCGGACCAAGGCAGGAGCCCAGCCTGTCTCCTGGCTGCCTGACCACCTGCCTGTTCCACTGTAAGATACAGCCCCACGTAGCCTGTGTGTTTCTGGGTTGGAGGGAAGTGTGTAGCATAATTATTTATTTACTCTACCTTTGTTTTTGCAGTGATGTCTGGAAAATAGCCCAGATGCCTGGGACATAGTCTGAAGATAAAGCTAAGATTATAAGCCTAATGAACATGAGTTCGTATTTCCATCGTGACATACATATTCTGTTATATTTCAGCATCACAGCATTGCCCGCAGCGATCTGTATTTTAATTGGCAATGGAAGTGTGTAAACACCTTGGAGATAGGTAGGTGATGCCACATAATGGGAGGAGGGCACACAGGTTAAAGGAAAAGCAGTTTTGGTTTTCAGATGGCTTCTCCAACTTAGTCTGACATCTGCTAATGCCTTCCTAACATCTTTATTGTGATGTTCGGGGATCTTTTTTAATGGAGAAATTAGTAAGATCATTTAAGCTTGCTTTAGTTCCTTCCTATTCACTAATATGCTGGTCAGCAGATAATGTTTAAACATCTTTTCAGCAAAGATTGTCACAGCTCTGGGAAGCAGCTGCTTCTGTTAGGGAATTCCAACAAGTCAGTACCCTAAAAATGTATTTAAATCAGGGTTGGTGACATACCTTTTTTTTAATTGCCTTACCCTTCCTCACTAAACCCAAGCTACTTGTTTCCCAAATTTTTTCAAGCTTAAATCTGAAGTACGTGCATGTCTGGAAACTAGTGTCTTGCAGGGGATTTGGAAAAGGCTAATGGGTAGAGATGGGACAAAAGAGAAGCCACAAAAGCAGTAACCCTGTGGTGATGAACAATGTAAATAACAAAATTCTCTTCTTCTCTCCTCCATTAACAAAAAGAAGAAGTTTTCTTCTCAGATAAGATGACAAAGCAGGAATCTCTTGGTGGCGGGGAGGGGCATAAAGGGGCATAAGGGGCATAAAGTTCTCCTGCAAGTGCTTAGTGATTTTGGACACAGATCCAAATATTTTTAAATGTGTTTGACCTTGGAGCACATGGGAAAGGAAAATGAGTCAAAAAGTACCTACAGCATGCAAGTCTTCCTCTTGCACACACCAAGCGTGATGCATACAAGCACATGAGCACACAAGTGTGCCGCTTGCAGTACGGAGATATGAGACCCCGTGGCATCCCTGATTTCTCTCACTGTTCCCTCCTATCACAGAAGACTGGTGCCCTTAACTGATACCCTCGCAGAAGCTGTGAAGGTTCAGAGTTAACACAAATGGCACAGACCAAACTGGCATCCAAACAGGTTTGAAAGCTGAGCCATTTTGCTTTCAGCAACTGAAACCATTCTGCAAGTATTTAATATATAATTCTTCTTTTCCCATCAGGAGATCTGACCTCAGCATATAACTTTGCATGCCAGGACAGAAGATGGTGAGATGGGTCAAATAATGTAATAATGGACAGAAACATTATATTTATAAGTACATTATTGGAAATAAGCTGAGTCCCTTCTCCAAAGGGGAAACCCTAGCTTCCCTCGGGATCCTTGTTTCACACACTATGCATCCCATGCTTGTGTCCGTAAATGCTTCCCTGTGATCACCCGCCATCTGCAGATCCATGTCCCCGACTGCCAATCATTCCTGCATTGCCTGCAGAGATCACACCAAGGACAGGCGCACGCAGGCAGCGTAGTCGGAAAAGCACACCCTCCCTTAGCCAGCTTCTCATTCCCGTGTATTAGCCACCAGAGCCTGTGGTTTGGCATCAGCAACCACAGCACAACACATCTTACTATCACAGCATTAGAAGTTGTCTAATCAACATGAATATGGTTACCTAAGCCCGGCACAGCCATCTCCGGTTAGTAGCGACGACCCACCCGTGCACTGCCCCCTCCCTGGTTTATCATAACCCTTGTGAGTCAGAGCAGGCTCTTCACAGGGCTCCATGGAGGCGGCTTTCC